>NW_017671192.1:72226-167654 GCF_001879085.1 Nicotiana attenuata | reverse complement strand
GTTAACTCTGAATTTTAAAATCAATGCTCAATGTGTTTTGAAAATCGTAGTTTCCTATCCAAACACATAAGACAAAAAAACCGGTGTTATTTAACTAACTCAACCGGATTCATGTCTATAACAACTGCAATTCGGAGTAAGCCTAATGCTAAACTTCCTAATCTTAAAAAATTGTGTTGACATCGTGACGTTCATCGCTTTAATTTTAATTTAAGAACCAGAACCAGTAATGTGAAGACATGCTAACTCTATGGCCTTTAATCTGATTCTAGGTAGGTTTATTGAGCATACCTTGCCTTATTTTGCTTTCCCCTTTACTTGTATCTGTGTGTTTTGATTGACGCCTAGTATTTTGTCCCTTTAAAAACTCTCAAAAGCTCCCCAAAACCCCTCTCCCTTTAGGACTAGTAGTCCATCAATGCCTCCGGCGACTTTAGATGTGATTGGGAGCGGTACTCATGCAATAAGATATACGAGACATACCCGCGCTTTAATACTCAGTTATATGGTTGGTGAAGTAGTAGATACTTGATTATGACGTGACCACGCGATAACCACCATCGTGTTAAACGTTTATCCGGGCTGTTTGTGGTGGGCGTGATTTTCCATATTATTTTATAAACCCTCTCCCTTTATCTGTTTATTTTTATTTCGAAAACTACTTTCTTCTCAAATTTCAGCCTCTTTAACTTCGTTTAATTTCAAATTATTTGCAACTATTATATGAAAACCCCCTCGTATTTGTAATTCTTGCTTGTTTACTTGTTGTTTGCACTTAAAGTCACAACTGTAACATGGCCGGGAACCACACTAGTGGATCTTGAGGGGTGCCTAACACCTTTCCCTCGAGATAATTTCTAGCCCTTACCCAAACTCTGGTTCTTCATCTCAAATTCTTTTAAAGTGTCCTAATGCACTATAATCATTAGATGGCGACTCTTCAATTCCAAAACCCAATTCCCAAACGGGAATAGAGTTGTCTTTTCCAAAAAAATGTCGTAAACCCGATTTCGCGAGGAAAAAGGGGGCGTCGACACCCGTCCCGTCCTATAAGTCCTGGAGGGTATTTAGGACCACTATTCCTACGTGGTGGGGACTAGGCTGAACCCTTAAGTTTAAAGGCAAAAATGCTAAGCGACATACATAACAAATAGGACTGCACATAAGGGGAACATACAAAGGCACATAGAGGCTTACAGATCCCTCCACAAGTGAGCTCATAATTAGAACGTCTCAAACACATTTAAGGTCTCAAAGACAAGAGTTTTAAAAGCCGGAATGTTGAAATAAAGCAGTGAGTTTCAGTGAAAGCAGAAGCTTAATTAAGACTAAGTGATTTGAAAAAATGCTCGGTTTGCAGAAATACGCCTTGGGACAGTAGTAGGATTTAGAAGTATACAACAGTTTAGGAGATAGTGAAAATATAGATAAAATCGCTAAAACATTCTTTGTAAATAGAATAAAGGCATGGAGATACATTAACTTGACGAGACATAGGATAAATATTTTGAAAATAATAGCATGAATCTGGGCAGAAAAGGGTAACCTAGTAGAAAACATAGTAGAACAGATACACAATTTCGAGATCATTTCAAAGTAGGGCGAGAGTTTAGTAAAACAGAGTGAAATTCAGAGAATTAAAAGTAAGAATGGGAGCAGCAGAGTTCAAAATTAAAAGAGGCTAATTAGTCTTAAACTGGTAACCACATATGATTAATCAATTCTTATTAGGCCTAAAGTTTGCCTAGGCGTCATATACATTGTCTGATTGTCTTAAAGAGTGGACATGCATATTTGATTCTAATTTAAAAAGAAAGGATACGCATAGTACTTGTATTATTGGATCAAACATTCTAATAGGCGTTTTGACAATTGCAATCCAGATAAGTATAAAACTCTAAGCAGCAGGATGTCTAATGCACAGAAGAGTTACTAAAACATGATCTCTACTATGCCAATGCAGTAATGCCAGTTTGTTAATAATTAAGATTACGAAGTGAGTACAATAATATGCTGAGAATAAAAGACCTAAAATAGAATTTCTAACATATGAAATGCATGTCCTAAGCAGGTTATCTATTGCGCAAATAGGTAAATAAAAACCTATAAACATGTTTTCTACCCATAGAAATAAACATGCATACCCCTCCCCCATATTCACTATTCAGCCCCCAATCATTCATTTACAAATTATTACAAACCAGTAGTATCTGAATTACAGTAATGAAATAAAAAAAATAAAAAGTTATTCTATAGGGAGCCTTCAGTAGGCCCAAATCCTCCAAACTTTACTGCCAAAATAGCCTTTCATAGCTTGGGTGTGCCAAAGTTCCCTAAGGACCTCGAGGGCTCTTGGGCCATGCTCACGCCCTGACTTAGTAACCAGGAGTTAAACATGTGCAGTGTGGAGATACCAGCCTCAGTGTGTCAGAGTTCAGAGGGTACTCAGGAGGTCCCCAAAGCAGTGCTCACACTGAGGGGGTGGAACTTAAGTATCTAGGAATAAAGTGAAGTGCAAGAGAGTTCGAAAATGTTTTGACAGTGTTGAAAGGAATTTCACTTAAAACATTTCGTAAAAAACAAAGAGAGTATGTTTAGTAAAAAAACAGTTTTTTTTGAAAAGCAGAATAGAGTAATAAAAAACAAGCACCTCCAAAGATAGATTCATACACAGCCAAAGACCACAGAACCAAGGCTGGTCCGGCAAACACAAACAGGGATAGTGGGGGTTAGGGACACATAGGACAAAAACTGTAACCCAGCGAAGGTCTAGGACTAGCTCAAACACTTTCAGGCATAGTCATAGAAAAAAAACAAATATGAAGAACAACCACATAGAGGGGTGATAGGGATTTGGGATAAGTATGCAAGTCATGCTTGGAAACACACATAAAGGGGGGTATACTAATCCAAAGGGAAGGGAAGACATAATAACATGCTAGTAATACATTTTAATTACAGATTTCGCAAGAGAACCACAAATAGAAGCAAACTAGAAATAGTAAGAAATGAAACAAATAGAGAATCACATTGTTGTTGGAGCTTTGAATTGAAACTAGGACATACCAGTAAAGAGCAAGAGCAGGATGCAAAGATAAAGTGATAACACAATTTTAGCCTTGGCTTACAGCCGGCTAATAATAGGCAAGAGCAGAGAACAGCAATAGAGCAAAAAAGCAAGAGAGAAAGAGCACAAGAGAATGTAGAATTGAGAGTATTCAGTGATGTCTGTTAATGAAAGAGTAGTGTATTTATAGTTCTGGAAACGAGTAGAAAAATAAGGTAAGAAGTAAAGTGTAGTATAATTATGGAAGTAAATACAATCAGAATCCCAATCAATGTAAGTACTCCCCTTTAATTGGGGAGTCCAAGTTCAAACGGCTACCAGGGTGACAAATAAGGAAAGAGACTAATTGAAAGACTAATTTCAATCATACATAGAGTAGTAAAGAATAAGGCGTGTGATTAGGACCAAGTACAGAACATATGAATTAAGGAAAGTAAGAATCAATTGGCGACATGCTTGCACATAAAATAAGGCAGAGTATCATTTTGAAAATCAGTAAGAGATCCCCTAGTATCGCAGGGAATCAAATCGGTTAAGGCAGATGTCAACAAGTAAGGAAATTCACAAAATCAGTGAAGAGTGTTAAGGCAAGTATCACAGTTAAAGGAAAATACATAAAATCAGCAAAGGGTTCTAAGGCAAGTATCATGGTTAAAGGAAAATACACAAAATCAGTAAAGTACTAGTCACAATCATTCAAGGATTCAAAGTGGCAAACTAATACTAATTTAAAGGGAATAAACACACATTAGACGAAAATCAGAAACCCTGGTATATAACATTAGGAGTCATGTGAGTCAGGGATGCGAGATGAACCCAAAGACAAACAGCATAGGGTAAAGATTAGTGAAACATGAACGCAAATGCAAACACACAGGAAAAAAGAGCAGCTTTGAGGGTTCTAAGTCTATAAATTAGGGTTTCACACAGATACTAGTACGAATCAATAGAGTAGACATGATACATGCAAAGGAGACGAAGAGCCATAAACCCTAATGGGAAAACAGAGTAGAATCACTAGAATTTCAAGCCATTCGTGATAATCAAACACATATACTGACCCAATCACAAGGAAAAGACTTCAACAATGGTAAATATGAAGGAAAATAATAGATAGCGTTAAAAATCGATACAGAAAACCATTTTGAGAAAGGGTTTCGGAACCCTAGTTAAAAGTGAAGGTCCGTTAAGAAAAATAGAAAGTTTTTTAAAGGAAACATCATAATAACTCGTAATATGCGTGGATCTACTATAAATCTAAAAGAATCGGAGGTTCCAAACATTAGGGTTTCAAATAAAACCTCAGAGAAGATAAGAAGAACCTAAAACGTTACTGGTTCGAGCCTCAAAGGTCACAGGCCTCACTCGAAATCAAACTTTGGAGGCCTGAAGCAAACAGGAACACCATGGGTGTGAGTAGACGGGTCCTCGCCCTTCGAGGGCCTTAGGGATGACATTTACCGGCATGAGAGAACCATACGAGGCAGAGGGTGAGAAATCCATGGTCTCCGGTGGAGAAGGTCGCCGGAGAAGATGAAGGGATTCGTCGGAGAAGGGGAAGAGACAGAAGTCTCTAGAAGAGACTAGAGATAGAGAGAGAGAGAGAGAGAGATAGTAGAGAGATAAGAGACGGTGAAGAATGAGGGGTCGGGGGGGGGGGTAGTTAGAATTTTAATTAAGGAAAGGTAATCTGGGCCGTTGATCTTATTTGATCAACGGCTCAGATTAAATCGGGGTTGGGCCGGGTTATATTAGGGATTGGGCTGGGGTGTTTTAATTGGTTATTGGGCCAATTAAATCTGATGGGGGGTGTGGTTAAATTGACTTGGATTGAAATAATAAAGGGCTGTTTGTTAAATAGCCAATTTTCCCTCTTTTATTTTTTATAAAATAGTTAAAAAAGACTTTAAAACAAATTAAAGGTACTGGACTAATTAATAATGTATAAATATTAATCTAAAAATACTGGAAATGATTTTACAATTGTGAAATGCTGCTAATCGTAAAAATAGGCTATAATTGCAACTATATGCAACTTAGCTTTAAAATTACCAAACAAATGCGTAAAAAATATGCAAAAATTATCTTAATTATATATTGGTGTAAATATGAGAATAAAAATAGGTTAATCACAAAAAGGATAATTTTTTAGGATAATTATTGGTTTTGTACTGCTAAAATGGACAATAAATTGCTTTTAAAAACTTTAAAAATAAGGGAAAATACCAAAATTCTTGGGCATGCTTATATATGCATGTACATGCTATTTTGAGACTATTTTGAGTATATAAAAATACATGGGGAAAATTGGGTATCAACAACTGTCCCTCTTTACCCGAGAAGGATGAAAGAGTTGTCGGGTAAAGATATGATGGCCAATTTTGACCGAATGAAACGATTTGAAGAATTTTGACCGAGCTTTGGTTCCTGAGCTGCCTACATATCCCTGTTCTTACAGGAATCATGCCATATGTAGTTCGGGAATCCGTCGACGGAACATGCCAATGGAGATTTCGAAAGACGGACACGATATTCAGGTTGGGAAGGATGGTCAGGGATTGATAGGCTGCGGAACCGGAGCGGGATTGCTCCTGCTGTGACGGCCGTTGCTGGCCGGTGTACCTGCAAGTGAGCAATGCAAACATATGTTATGCGCAAATTTAAACGTGATGCAAGTTCCCATTGGACCATGAAATGCTCGTCTTCGGACGGCTAGGATGACGTCCTCAGACCATGACGTCCTGGGCCATGAAACGTATAATAAAGGATTCGCATGCTATGAAATGATGTTCTCGGGCTATGAGGATGATGCCTCCGAACCATGATGCCTTTGAATAATGATATGCAAAAGATAAAGAAGGGGGTCCTCAGGCCATGGCATGGCGTTCTCGGGCTATGTAAATGGTGCCTCTGAACAATGACGCCTTTGGACAATTTGGCGATCTTTCAGCCCATGCAAGACTTAAATGAAGCGGCGATATTTCAGCCGTGCAAAAATGTAAATACAAATGGCGATCTTTCAACCAATACAGGATGAAGTGGCGATATTTCAGCCGATGCGGAATTTAAATAAAGGTGGTGTTATTTCAGCCGATGTAGAGTGTAAATATAAATGGAGATATTTCAGCCGATGTGAGATTTAATAAAGTTGGCAATTTTTCAGCCATGCAAGATTTAAATAACGGTTTGGCGATCTTTCAGCCATGCAGATGGAGGTAGAGCTTAACCTCGGAAGGCAGAATCGTAGCCTTATGCAATGCAGAAGAATGCAGATGGAGACAATGCTTAGTCTCGGAAGGAAGAATGGTAGCCTTATGCAATGCAAAATGCAGATGGAGACAACGCTTAGTCTCGGAAGGCAGAAAGGTAGCCTTATGCAGTGCAAAAAATGCAGATGGAGACAGAGCTCAGTCTCGGAAGGCAGAAAGGTAGCCTTATGCAGTGCAAAAAATGCAGATGGAGACAATGCTTAGTCTTGAAAAGCATAAAGGTAGCCTTATGCAATGCAGAGGTAAAAGGTGAATAGTAACGAAAGCTCTTAGCTAATAGATGATACCTGATAGCTGATTGCATCGTTGTGGCTGCTGGGGATGTCATGTGGCGATAGCGCTTGTAAGTAAGTGATGATTCTGAGAGTTGTATTCCTGCAAAAGTATGAGTATGTAATCGTATCTGATGATTTTATGTCTTGGGGTGCCTGCATTCAAAGAAAAATCATGAGTTTTGTAAAGGGGGAAGGTTAGTTCGTCCTCCGGTGGACTTCGCTTGTCCTATTCGGCTCTTGCTTTCATTGGGGGTAGCATCGCTAAATAAAGCAATTCTGATAGTAGCTATGCATGATTTAGTAAAGAATATGATGTAACTACACAATTTTAAAATGATTTTCTTTTAGATGAACCGACGACTGCGACGCAGTTCAAGACACTGCAACCTCCCTTTTCGGAATTTTGAGGGTCCTCCTCAAAATTCTGCCCCAGTTTACTGGTCTGGTGCTTCCGACGGCTGCACGTGATGACCGGCTGAAAATCAACTTCGATATTTTGAGGGTCCTCCTCAAAATTCTGCCTCAGTTTCCAATATCGGGGGAAATGAAGATTTTATTGAATTGTGACCAAACCCATAGGGCTGCCTATGTATCCCCTCTTAAACGGGAATCAGGTCAGGCATAGTTCAAATTACATCATAAAGAAAATCATAAGTGCTACACATAGTATTGCTTGACTGCATCTGAATTGATCGGCTTTAGCCAACTTCCCCGTCCATTTCTGCAAGTATAAGGGCTCCTCCTGCTAGAACCCGGTGAACCATGTATGGACCCTGCCAGTTGGGAGAGAATTTTCCTTTGGCTTCATCCTGGTGCGGAAAGATTTTCTTCAATACCAGCTGGCCTAGTGTAAATTGTCTTGGCTTGACTCTTTTGTTGAAAGCTCTGGACATTCTTTTCTGATACAATTGACCATGGCAAACTGCATTCATTCTCTTCCCATCTATTAGAGCTAGTTTCTCATAACGGCTTTTTACCCATTCTGCGTCATCAAGTTTTGCTTCTTGTATAATCCTCAAGGAGGGAATCTCTACTTCGGCAGGAATGACTACCTCTGTACCATAAACCAACATGTAAGGAGCTGCCCCGGTTGATGCGCGAACTGTGGTGTGGTATCCCAATAAGGCGAATGATAACTTCTCATGCCACTGCTTATGCTTTTCTATCATCTTCCTTAGTATCTTCTTGATGTTCTTGCTGGCCGCTTCTACGGCTCCATTAATCTGAGGTCTGTAGGCTGTAGAACTCTTGTGTTTGAATTTGAATGTTTCACACATGGCTTTCATCAGGTCACTGTTGAGATTGGATCCATTATCAGTAATGATCGACTCTGGATGCCGAATCGGCAAACGATGCGGTCGCGGACAAAATCTGCCACAACCTTCTTGGTTACTGCTTTATATGACGCTGCTTCAACCCATTTGGTGAAATAATCAATGGCCACTAGAATGAACCTGTGCTCGTTTGATGCGGCAGGCTCAACAGGTTCGATGACATCCATTCCCCAAGCGGCGAACGGCCATGGAGAGCTTGTTGCATTAAGCTCATTTGGAGGCACTTTTATCATGTCTGCATGTATATGACAACGATGGCATTTTCGGACATACTGGATGCAGTATGTTTCCATAGTCATCCAAAAATATCCTGCTCGGAGCATTTTCTTTGCTAAGACAAAACCATTCATATGTGGACCGCAGGTCCCTGCATGAACTTCTTCTAATAACCTGGATGCTTCCTTTGCGTCAACACACCTTAGCAATCCCAAATCAGGAGTCCTCCAGTACAGGATTCCTCCGCTGTTGAAGAAATTGTTGGATAATCTTCGCAGAGTGCGCTTCTGAATAGCATTTGCAAGCTCTGGATATTTTCCTTCGGCCAAGAATTCCTTGATGTCGTGAAACCAGGGCTTTCCGTCCGCTTCTTCCTCGACATGAGCACAATAAGTTGGCTGATCATGAATCTTTACTGGAATAGGGTCTATGAAGTTCTTATCTGGATGCTGAATCATGGATGATAGAGTGGCCAATGCATCGGCAAACTCATTCTGGATCCTGGGAACATGCCGGAATTCTGTCTTTACGAACCTTTTCCTCAACTCTTGTACATGATGCAAATACGGGAGTATCTTGGAGTTCTTGGTCGCCCATTCTTCTCGGACCTGATGTATAAGCAAATCCGAATCTCCAATCACTAGCAACTCTTAGACGTTCATGTCAATAGCCATCTTGTGCCCTAAGATGCAAGCTTCGTACTCGGCTATATTGTTGGTGCACGGGAACCTGAGCTTGGCGGATACCGGATAATGCTAGCCGGTTTCTGATACTAGGACTGCTCCTATGCCAACTCCCTTCAAATTTGCTGCTCCGTCGAAAAACATCCTCCAATCATCATAGGATTCTGCAATGTCCTCTCCTATGAAGGATACCTCCTCATCAGGAAAATACGTCTTCAGAGGCTTGTATTCTCCGTCCACGGGATTTTTGGCAATATGATCTGCCAGTGCCTGTCCTTTGATTGCCTTCTGAGTCACGTAAACAATGTCGAATTCACTCAACAGGATTTTTGCCACTTGGCTAGTTTGCCAGTGGCCATGGGCTTCTGAAAGATATATTTCAGCGGATCCATTCTTGATATGAGGTAAGTGGTATAGGCACAGAAATAATGCCTCAACTTTTGATCTACCCAAGTCAGAGCACAATAGGTGCGTTCTAATAGAGAGTAACGGGCCTCGTATGGAGTGAACTTCTTGCTGAGTTAATAGATGGCTTGCTCCTTTCTCCCTGTTTCGTCGTGTTGCCTCAGAACACAACTGAATGCTCCATCCAATACTACAAGGTAGAGCAACAGCAGTCTGCCCGGTTCGGGCGGAACCAGAACTGGCGGCGTTGATAGGTATTCCTTGATTCTGTCGAAGGCTTTCTGACAATCATCGCTCCATTTAGTAGTGGCATCTTTCTTCAACATCTTAAAGATGGGCTCACAAATGACAGTGGATTAAGCTATGAACCGGCTGATGTAGTTGAGTCTCCCCAAGAAACTCATGACCTCTTTCTTATTCTTTGGCGGTGGCAATTCTTGAATGGACTTAACCTTTGATGGATCCAGCTCTATTCCTCGGCGACTTATGATGAACCCAAGCAACTTTCCAGCAGGAACCCCGAATGCGCACTTTGCAGGATTTAGTTTCAGATTGTACCTTCTCAGCCTGTTGAAAAATTTCCTCAAATCTTCCATGTGATCAGTGGCCTTCTTGGACTTGATGATAACATCATCAACGTACACCTCGATCTCCTTGTGTATCATGTCATGAAAAATAGTAGTCATGGCCCTCATGTAGGTGGCCCCGACATTCTTTAACCCGAACGGCATCATCTTGTAACAATACATCCCCCATGGCGTGATAAAAGCCATTTTCTCAGCGTCTTCCTCATCCATCCATATTTGATGATACCCAGCAAAACAATCGACAAATGACTGCAGCTCGTGCTTGGCGCAGTTGTCAATCAGAATATGTATGTTTGGCAAGGGGAAGTCGTCTTTCGGACTGGCCCGGTTGAGGTCCCCGTAGTCAACACAGACTCTGACCTTCCCGTCCTTCTTCGGCACTAGCACAATGTTGGCTAACCATGTTGGATACTCTACTACCCTGAGGACCTTGGCTTTGACCTGCTTGGTGACTTCTTCCTTGATTTTTAAACTCATGTCAGGCTTGAACTTCCTGAGCTTCTGTTTTACTGGCGGACATGCTGGATCCGTTGGCAGTTTGTGAGTTACAATAAATGTGCTGAGACCAGTCATATCATCATACGACCAGGCGAATATGTCTTCATACCCTTTTAGAAATTCCGTGTACTCTTCCTTTTCTGATGGTGATAGACGAGCACTGATGCGCGTTTCTTTGACATTCTCTATGTCCCCCAAGTTGATAACCTCAGTTTCGTCCAAGTTAGACTTAGGCCTATTCTCAAAGTTCTCAACCTCTTTAACGACCTCTTCTGGTATATCATCCTCTTCTGAGTCTATATCCGTTTGTTGCGTTATCTCGTCGCATGTCACATTCGTCGGTTCATCAAGATAAGTAATAGTAATGTTGTGTGAATAAAGTAAATAATAGAGAAAATAATAAGAGCGAGATTTATAAGAAACTGAAATACTTTGATAAATTCCATAATTGTTTTTGAACATCGGAGCTCTTTTCGAAATTTAAAAAAAAAACGGAAAGGAAATCAACTAGTGAAAAAGAAAAAGATAATGCATAGTGCTTTGTTCAGCCTTGCTACCCCGAAGCTTTTCGGGCCTTGGTGGTTCTGATGGACCAATTGTTGAGGCGCGCTCCTCGACTCACGGCTTGTATGGAAGGGCCTTCCTCCCCCTTCTCCTCGAAAACGATGCAACAGTCCATATTATCATCCTCCAGGAACAAGTTCCTCATTGCTGCTAATGCTTCTTCTTCTTCTGACCCATAAATGACTTCGGCTGGTTGGAAAGTCTGCTCTAGACAGGGTATCGGATGCTCCAATGGATAGTAAGGACCGCGCCAGGGTGGCGACCATTCTTTGAATTCCTTCCAGGTGTACTCGTATCCCAAACCAAAAGTGGTACCATGCTTCTTCAGCTTGATAGGTTCGGTGATTCCCTGGAGGTTCCTGCCGAGTCCCTTGCCAGGTTCATATCCACTCCAATTCAGTATGCTCTCAATCCTGTGATCCCACCATTTATCTTTGTCCACGACGTTGACTCGCTCGATATGATGGTAGGTTTCCCCACCTATCTTTCTCCTTCCTCCGATCGCTTGAATGGTTTGGCGACTGTATATGGGATTGCTACCGTCGCCGTGAATAATTACCTCTTGGTGATTCTACTCAAATTTCACCGCTTGGTGTAGGGTTGATGCTACGGCTCTGGCGGCGTGAATCCAGGGCCGTCCCAACAACAGATTGTAGGACGCTGGGATGTCTATCACTTGAAAGTCGACATCGAACCAAGTTGGTCCCATCTGCAGACACAAACTGATTTCCCCAATGGTGGACCTTTGGGAGCCGTCGAAAGCTTTGACATTGATGGCTCCATCTTTGATCTCATGCAGGCTTTTCCCTAATGTTCGGAGAGTCACCAAGGGACAAATGTTGAGGCTGGACCCTCTGTCAATCAAAATCCCGGTGATGAAATAATCCTCGCATTGCACAGTGATGTGCAACGCTTTGTTGTGGCTTAACCCTTCTGGGGGCAACTCATCCTCGTGGAAAGTGATCTTATGACTCTCCAATATCTGCCCTATCATGTTCACCATCTCTCATCCAGTTATGTTGCTGGGTACATTTGCCTCACTCAGTATCTTCAACAAGGCATTCTTATATGCATCGGAGCTTTGCAGCAGAGCCAGGATGGAGATCTGCGCTGGTGTTTTATTCAGTTGATCAACGACCGAGTATTCTTTTGCCTGTATCTTCCTCCAGAGATCATCGGGCCCAGTTTCAATAGGCCGTCCAGAGGCCTACTTACTTGATTCAACTAGATGCTCCGGGGTATAAATCCTGCCGGTTCTGGTCATACCCTATGCTGCAATTGCTTCTCCAGACCTAGTTTTTCCCTTCCTTCTCACCTCGGCGGTGTAATCCCAAGGAATGGCATGTGTATGGAACGGCGTCATGGCTGACATTGCTATAGGAATGGGCACCCTCGTTTTGGGAGGTAACACAGCAACTTCAAATGGTGCAGGTGCCTTTGGAGACCCAAACTCTACCTCAATTGGCTCTGTGCTTTTTGTAGATAACGGTGTTTCAAGCTCGAGTGGTATGGACACATTTACTTCAGCATCTCCAGAGGGCTGGATCTGGACTACAATTGGATTCAGTGTGACTGTTGGTTTCTTGGGCTCGTCACCCTCGGCAATTAATCCAATCGACCCTTTGGGGTCCCAATCATCTTCTACCTCGATCATGTGCACGCCTCCACCCTTGTGGTCAGGCAGGGGATTGTTGCGAACATTAGGAGCAGGCTCCTTTGCCACGATGATCTTATTGTCAATTAAAGCTTGGATTTTATCCTTCAGAGATCGGCACTCATCAATGGTATGCCCCTTCATGCCGGAATGGTATGTACAGGTTTTGTTTGGGTCGACCCATTGGGAAGGATTTTCTGGGGTTATGGCAGGGATTGGGGTGATGTAACCAGCATCTTTAAGCCTTTCATATAGTTGGTCGATTGGTTCGGCGATGGCGGTGTATTGCTTGGGAGGTCTACGGTCGAAGTTAGGGCGCGGTCTAGGGAAGTTTTGGCGGGTGGGAGGTGATTGATAGTGAGAGGGTTGAGCATTATAGGCTTGGTAGACGGGTGCGGGTTGGGAATATCTTGGTGAGGTAGGTTGATATGTGGGGGATGGAGATGATTGGTAAGTAGGTGGTGGAACTTGGTAGGAGGGCGGGGGTGCTTGGTAATTAGGGGTAGGTTGATATGTGAGAGGAGATACTGGGTAGGTTTGGTATTTTATTGGGGATTTTGTTCTCTGTGCAACCATCACGGCACTCACATCCTTTTTCTTGGACGTGCCACCCGACTGTAGAGCCTTGTTGGTAGCCTGCAGTGCTCAAAATTAGTGACTATACCGCTTTTAATGCCTTCCTCAATCATTTCTCCTAGCTTGATGATGTTGGAGAATTTCTGGCCTTCGATCAACATCAACCTCTCGTAATACTGTGGATCCTGAGCTCGGACGAAAAACCTGTTCATCTGTTCTTCTTCCAAGGCCGGCCTGACCTTAGCAGCCTCTGATCTCCAACGAGTAGCATACTCGCGGAATGTCTCTGTAGGTTTCTTCTTCAAATTCTGGATGTAGAATACATCTGGCGCATTCTCCGTATTGAATCTGAACCTGTCCATGAAATCGGACGCCATTCCTTCCCAGCTTGTCCGCTTCTTGGGGTCTTGGCTAATGTACCAAGATAGAGCATCACCTTTCAAACTTCTCATGAAGAGCTTCATGCGAATCTTTTCATCTCTTCCGACACCGACCAACTTATCACTGTATGTCCTCAAATGGACTCTAGGATCCCCCGAGCCATCAAACATCTCGAACTTGGGAGGTTTGTACCCCTCGGGAAGTTCAACGTCTGGCTGAATGCAAAGGTCCTCATAATTCAGCCCCTCAATACCTTTGTTTCCTTCGACACCCTGGACTCGGCTAGTAAGTTTCTTGAGTTCTGCGGCTAGGTTCTTGATGAGAGAGTCTTTGTCATCAGACTCCGGTGTGCTTGAAATAGGTTGAGTGTATTGTGGCATGGTTTCCATATAGATGGGGGTATGGTGGGGATGATCATTTGTGTTTAGTGGTTCGGGAATGAGTAGCGGGGTGTTGTTTGAAGTGTGACATGTGTTGCAGTTCTGATGGGGAGCGGGTTATTTCTGTGGTTTCGGGATGTTCTGTGGAGGTATAGGATTTTGAGCATTGGGAAAATTGACATCCGGGGTAGTGAGGGAAAATGACAAATTTGCCAAGTTCCGAACTTGGTCTGGTTCTTCTTGGAATTTCAGTAACTTCTGTTCGAGCTGGGTGGCGCTTTCTTTGGAACCCCGAATACCCTGAGGAACCTCTACCCTTTCAACTGAGTTCTCCTTCCTGATGTTGCTCAAGTCTTCCATTTTTGCTTTGTTCTTGTTTCTGATAGGACTCGGAGGAGGAGGAGGTGGAGGGCCCTTAGATCTTGTGGAGTAGGATGACGATGCCAGAGTGCACGAACTAACCTTTTGGGGAGGGGAATAAAACAAAAGTAAAAACAAAAAGGTAACCAGTTAGTGAGGGTTATGAGAAAAAATGTTGCAATATTTAAACACATAGTGTAAGAATATAAATCGTGTCCTAAATTGGGTGCCTCGTTGTGCCCGAGGTAGGCCTAGCGACAAGTTGATCTGGAGAACTTATAATGCTAAATGCCTCATTTTATTGATAAAACTAAGACGAATGCCAAAACGACACTAAAATTGCGAAAAGTAAAATGTCACTAATGGCCATTGGCCTTATTACATTTTAAAGCGAAAAGAAAAAGACCCCTAACTACTTGATCCCAGAAAGACTTTCCCCAGACTCGGCATCTTTAGCTCCATTGAACAGCTTCACCAGCTCGCGCAGTCCCAGCAGCAAATAAGCCCTAGCCAAGTGTCCTCCTTCATTTCCCTCAATGTTCTGGCAATCTGGTCAATGGAGTGAAGGTCTTCCCACCAGCTTAGCAGCCTTGGGTGAATGTGGGTTACCATGTCGAATCTGGGGATTTCGTGCCTCATTTTCTACAAAACAAAGTGTTACACCCCTACCCCACCGGACTCGACTATTAAACCAATAATTAGCATAATGGCATTTAGTTCTCCAAATAAATGCACAGAACGTGGTAAGGTCCGTTTGGGTTCCAAGGAAACCCAGTGGACTTTGGACAGGGTTATCTTAAAGAGTCATTATGCGGACAACATAAATGACTCGATTAGGTTTGACAGTGATGCATACACAGTTAAATAGAATAAGGCTTCTATGGGGTATTAGACCGGTACCGTTGAGCGGACAACTCAAGAGGGAAAGGCACGGAACCGTCGACTGCACCGCTGATCGACTGGTTTTACCATAAATACGCCTTTGCCAAATTTAGGAGGTAACAATATCGGAAGAGCGCAACAACTCATTATAAGCGTTGCTATGGTATTTGTTTGGCACGAGTGGAATATGATGTTGAAGATGCAATTGCAAAAATGAAACAAATTGTCACGTATTTTCACGTTCATAAAGATTACAATAATTGCTCAAAAATTACAACAATATTGAAGGAAAGCAGTAAAGGAAAAAAAAAGAAACAAAAAGCCAAGTCAGTTTCGTATTAGAAAAGATATAAAGACATTAAATAAAGGCAATAATAAAGTCACAAGCAACATGAAATGGTAAAAGCCTAAAGAGTTCCCCAGCAGAGTCGCCATGCTGTCGACGCCCCCTTTTTCTCGCGAAATCGGGTTTACGACATTTGGGAAGACAACTCTATTCCCGTTTAGGATTTGGGTTTTGGATTTGAAGAGTCGCCACCTAATGATTAAGTGCATTAGGACACTAAGGGTTTTTGAGTTGGAAAACCAGAGTTCGGGTAAGGGCTAGAAATTATCTCAAGGGGAAGGTGTTAGGCACCCCTCAAGATCCACTAGTGTGGTTCCCGGCCATGCTATATTGTGACTTTAAATGCAAACAACAAGTAGGCAAACAAGCGTTACAAATACAAAGGGGTCTTCACATAATAGTTGCAAGAAATTAGAAACTTTAAAGAAACTGAAATTTGGTAGGAGAAACCATTTTTTTTAATTCTGAATAAACGAGTAAAGGAGGGAAATTCCATACAGTTGAAACAATTTTTTTTTAAAAGCTGAAATTTGCGAAAGAAGAATAGTTGAAATAAAAGTGGACAAATAAGGGAATGGGTCCTAGGTTTATACATAATATGGATCACCCCACACAACACCCGGTAACCGTTTATACACGTGGTGTTATCGCGTGGTCATCATATCCATATCTACCCTTTCCCACCCCGTTGAGGTATTAAACGCGGAACTGTCTCGTTTTACCTATTGCATGCTATTACCCGCCCCATCCTATCAGTCCCGGAAGTACTTAGGACTACTAATCCTAAAGGGTAGGATATTAGGCTGATTGGTCTCAAAGGAAAAAAATCTAAGGCGACATACAAAACACATACTGCATGTTAGGGGGGAAAGCATGTAAACACGTAAAGGCCCATGTACACCTCCTCAAACAAAACACGTAAGTAGCATGCCTTAAACATAATTAAGGTCTCAAAAGATAGGGACTTCTTCAGCGGCTAAAACTTGGTTTTAGAAATGAAGTAGTAACAATAATAGCACGATTCTGGACAGAGATAGGTAACCCAGGGATTTGCAGACATAAAAATCAGAACTCAGTAAAAGTAAAGGTGTGTCATTTTAAAAAATCGTTTTCAGTAGAGTTTTCGTTTTAAGAAAAGAAAAGCTGAGTGAACTTCAGAAGATCACAACAAGAAGGGGGAACTGCAGAGTTAAAACTTAAAGAAGCTGGTTTGTTTTAAGCTAATAAAAAGACACAATTGGTCAGTTCCTAACAGGCCTAAGGTTTGCCTAGGCGTCGTTATACATTACCTAATTATTTATAAAGGAATGAACATACATATTCTTTATTCTGATTTATAAAGGTACGCGTGGTAAGGTGTTTGCAAAAAACGTTTCAAACCACTTAGCCATATTTTAACACGGTTATTGGACTAACATGAATCAACCACTGCAACTCGAACAAGTGAGAAGTCCTATGGGAAGGATATCTAATGCACATAAGAGTCCCTAAGAACATGATTTCTAATATGCCAATGCAGTAATGACAAGTTATTTGGCTTGTTGTTAGTTATTGCTGGTTATTAACTGATCGTGGTTACAAGATGAGCGTAATGACAGACTGAAAATAAAGAACCTAAAGCAGGATTTCTAATGAATGAGATGCATGACCTAAACAGGTTGTCTATTGTGCAAATAAAATCCTATAAGCATGTTTTCTACCCATGATTTATACTAAGCATGCATAACCCTCCCCCATATTCACTATTCAACCCCAATCATTTGTTTACAAATTATTACAAACCAGTATCATCTGAATTACAGTAAACAAGAACAAAAATAAGAAGTTACTCTATAGGGAGCCTTCAATCAGGCCCAGTCTTCCAACCTCAACCCCTTCGAGTTCACAGCCTTTGCCATGGTCTAGGAGCGGCAAAGCTCCCTAGGGCCCCATTGGGTCCCTGGCCAATACCAGCACCTAGACATTTTAGAAGAATGCAGGACAGGTGCAGTGTGGAATACCAACCTTGTGTGTCAAAGTTCAGTGAGCACTCAAAGGTACTCAAAGCAATGCTCACACGAAGGGGGCAGAACCTATTCTCTAAGAGTAGTGTGAAGTGCAAGAAGAGAAGTTTTTCAAAAAAAGGGGGGGTTTGTTTTAAAAGAAAACAGCAGGGACAATAGTTTAAGATTGTATACAATGATCATGGGGAAAGGGAAGCAAATAGATCACACAATGCTAAAAGGGATGCAGGTTTAATGGACAGGACTACACAGAATCAGGGGATTCAGGGGACTAGGAGGCAGTAGAGCTTAGGCATGCTAATGTGTAACAACAGGACATAGACATAACAAATAAAGTTAGGAGTAAACAAAGTCAGACTTAACATGTAAATCAGAAGGCATGGTGAAGCATTAGAGTAAAGAATCAATTACACACTGAACAGGAAAATCATAAGTAGAAGAGAATCACAAAAATAATGAACTGAAACAAAAATAAACACATTGGTGTGAGACCTGAAAAGTTAATCAGGACATACCTGTAAAGAGCAAAGGCAGGATGCAAAGATAAAGGAGTAACACTATATTATCCTTGGCTTTCAGCCGGCTAATAATAAACAGGAGCAGAGCATAGTAGTGGAGCAAGAGAGCAAGAGAGAATGCAGATTTGAAAGTATTCAGTAGTGTGTAAGTCAGAAGACTGTTGTTTTTTTGTGTAAAAGACTTAGGGTATTTATAGTTGAAAGTAGGGGGTAAAATAAGGTAAAAATCACAGAAATATGTTAATTGAAGAACTCGGAATCCATTAATCAAAGAATCAAGGAAGTACTCCCATTAATTAAGAGAATCAAAATCAAATGAAAATATTCAGCACCATATAAGGCAAGTAGGAAAAATCAGTGTACGAATAAATAAGGAGGGGATCAAGATTCAGTATTGCATATAGTAGCCAATTAAGACCAAATTCAGGAAAATTCTAATTAAGGAAAGGCTTAAAAGAACAGAGTACTATAACAAATAAGGTAACAAAACCAATTAATTCAAACGCGAGGGTAGAATGCTAGGGTTTTAAAAGAAAGTTTTGAATTACCAATCAATCAAGGAAAATCAGAATCAATCGTGTGAAGTCATGATTGTGCATTTTTAACATGTAAATAGAGGTGAATGAACAAAAGTAGCGAGCCAAAATTAGCTATATAGACAGAAGGGGAACAAGAGATGAACAAACACAATCACTCAGAGCTAGTAAAAACAAGTTAAGATTCAGCAGGACATATTCGAAGCATGGTGACCATGAAACATTAACAAGAGTCAAGGGACATCAGGCTAACACACACAATCAAACGAAGGAGCATGCTAAACACATTGAATCAGAGTAAAGAGAATCGTGCAAACGCGCATAATCAGACGAAGGAACATGCTAACACATAGAGACAAGGCCAAGAAAATTAGTCTAACACACATAACCAAGGCAAAGAGACATGCCAACACCCATAATCAAACAAGTAAACATTTTAGAAATTAGGGTTTTTTAGCAGAGTCAAATTAAAAACAGTGAGAGCATAGAAACAGGTCAGAATAAACAAAGAAAAGATTTAATCATAAAGAAAATCAGTTAAATCATGCGTAAAAGAAATCTAAGAACCCTAATTTTCAAAGAAAGTAAAAGGTGGTTCAAAGTAAAAGATCTTTCAGAATAAACTCGAAAATAAGCAGAACATAGAGGAAAACATGAAAATATCATGAGAATAGCACTACTTTGAGAGATTCAGGAGAGAGTTAGGGTTTCAAAAGGGAAAACCCTAATAAAAATTGAGAGAACCTATCGAAACTTCATAGATCGTGACGTATAGGGTATGATTTCGCCAGAAATCACACCGGAGAACCCACAAGTAGCAGAACCAGGAACCCTAGGTCTCAACCACCATGGTCCATAAACCTCGAAGGTCCTAGAGGTGTTGAACAGGACGGTGAGAGGCCCATCGGAGCCTTGGTGAAAGGGAGGTGGCCGGAGATGGCCGAAAACAAACCAGGCGGAACTTTTTTAGGGACTGATTCACATGGTGGGGGTTTCGGGGGTCTCAAAATAGAGGGAATCGTGAGCTAGGGTTTCATGGCGGTTGATGGTCGAATGGGGTGAGATTGGAGGTGGCCGGAGAGGCGGTGGAGATCATCGGAGAAGAGAGAACAGAAGGTTCTGGAGAGAAGGGAGAGGAAGAGACGAGATAGAGAGAGAGACGGTCTCAAAGAAATGAGGGGTTTAGGGGGGGGGGTAATTGATTTTAATTATGGGAATTAAATCTGGGCCGTTGATCTCATTTGATCAACGGCTCAGATTAAAAAAGATTGGACCGGGTTATTTTGGGAATTGGGCTGGGTTGGTTTAAATAGGGTATTGGGCCATTTAAAAATCTGATAGGGGTTTGGCCAATTTGGCTATAATTGAAATACTAAGGGTTGTTTGTTAAATAGCCAATTTTTCCTTTTTTATTATTTTATAAAAATAGTAAAAAATGATTTAAAAATAAATTAAAGGTACCGAACTAATTAATAACATATAAATATTAATGTAAAAATACTAAAAGTGATTTTATGATTATGAAATGCTGTTAATTGTAAAATAGGTTATCAATTATTTGCAATTTAGCTTAAAAATACCAAACAAATGTATAAAAAATACGCAAAAATTACCTTAATTATATCTTAATGTAAATATGAGAATGAAATAAATTATTCACAAAAATGCTAGTTTGGGAATAATTATTGAATTCTGTAGTATAAAATAGACAATAAATTGATTTAAAAATCTTTGAAAATAAAGGAAAAATATCAAAACTTTTGGGCATGCTTATATATGTATGTATATGCTATTTTGAGAATATTTTGAGTATAAAAATATGTAGGAAAAAATTGGGTATCAACACCATGCCGCTTGGCATGTACAATAACCAATTACTCAGAAATACACAATATGCCCAAAAGCCGGAACATCATGAGTCACAAACTACAGAAAGAAAATAGTATCTCTATACTGCAGAGTCTAACGAAAGGAAATGCAGGAAGTGTTTGACATGGGGAAGAGTAGAAAGGAACTCCGAGGTCTGCGGACGCAACAGATATACCTTGAAGTCTCTACAACTGGCACACCTCACTGATAATGCGACTAATAAGCAGTACCTGGATTTGCACACGAAAAACATATGTAGGGAAGGGCATGAGTACACCACAACGGTACCCAGTAAATGCCAAGCCTAACCTCAATCGAGTAGTGACGAGATCAAGTCAGGGCCCTACTGGTATATATATAATAAAGTAAGAAAGAATTAAATATCGCAATAAAGATAAATACTAAATTTAACAAGAATGAAATCACAGAAAAAAACAACAGCTCAGTACACAGAGATAACAACAGGGGATCTCCTAGGATACCGTCTCGTAGTCCCAAATGTAAATGTGCAGGGGGGATCTACCGGAATACCGTTCCGTAGTCCCAAAGTAAATATGCAAAACAGGGGGATCTACCGGAATACCGTTCCATAGTCCCAAAGTAAATATGCAGAACAGGGGGATCTACCGGAATACCGTTCCGTAGTCCCAAAGTAAATATGCAGAACAGGGGGATCTACCGAAATACCGTTCCGCAGTCCCAACGCAAATATGCAGCTCAAACGACGAAAATAACAGCTACAACAAGAAAACCTACAATTTCGACTCAGTACCAGTCAAGGAAAAATAAAAATTTCACTAAACATGCTGCACAGAGTTCAGATAAGCAATTAAGGCAAGTAAACAGGCTATTCTAAGCTAACAGGATACTACACGTGCTGATATAACTCAAATAAGAAGAAGAACAGGTTATTACTCAGTGAAAATCAGGTTTTTACAACAATTAGCCCGTGTACGTACTCGTCACCTAACGTACACGGCGCTCACATATCAAAACAGTACCAAATCCTAAGGGGAGTTCCCCCACACAAGGTTAGGCAAGCCACTTACCTCGAACCAAGCTCAATCAATCCGAAAGAATGCTCTTTCCACGAATATCCGACTCCGAATGGCTCAAATCTAAGGCAAGAAACTAGAAAAAACGCCCAAAAAGCCTCCCCGGGCCCACGTCTCGGAATCGGGTAAAAGTTACCAAATATGAACACCCATTCACTCACGAGTATACTCGTACCAAAGTTATCCAAATCCGATGTCTAAATCCCACTCAAAACTCAGAACTTCGATTGGGGAACTTTTCCCCCCATTTTCCCAATTTTCTCACTAAAATCCTTAATTAAATGAAGAAAACAACAATAGATTAATGAAATATAACCAAAATCGAGTAAGGAATCGTTACCCCAAAGCTCCCTCTGAAAATCCCCCAATGAATCGTCAATTTCCGAGCTCCCAAGTCCAAAAATGAAGAATAGTTCAAACCATCGCACTTAGATCTTTTTCTACCAGTCAAACCGTACCTGAGGTCATATTTCCGCTTCTGCGGTCCCGCTTTTACGAGCGCACCTGCGATTTTCACTTGAAACCCAGTACACGCACCTACGGCCAACAAATCGCATCTGCGACTAACGCAGGTGCGGAAAACCATCGCACTTGCGGATTCTGCCTAACTCCTTTATGGCCGCATCTGCGACTCCTTATTTGCTTCTGCAGACACGCACCTGCGGTTCCCACTCCGCAGTTGCGATTACATCAGCTGAGTCCAACTTCAGCAAGCCTTCATGCTTCACAACTTGTTCCGTCAATCACCCGAAATCAACCCGAGGCCCCAGGGACATCAACCAAACATACCAACCAATCCTAAAATACCATACGAACTTAGTTGAGCCCTCAAACCACATCAAACAACGCTAAAAATACAAATCACCCTCCAATCCAAACTTAATGAACTTGAAACTTCCAAATTCGACAACCAATGCCGAAACCAACCAAACCACGTTTGATTGACCTCAAATTTTATGCACAAGTCATAATCCACATTGCGGACCTACTCCAACTTCCGGAATCGGATTCCGACCCTGATACCGAAAATTCCACTATCGGCCCAAAACTCCAAAAATTCGACTTTCGCCATTTCAAGCCTAAATGAGCTACGTACCTCCAAAACACAATCCGGACACGCACCTATGCCCAAACTCACCCAACGGAGCTAACGAAATTGATGAAATTCCATTCCGGAACCGTCTTCATACTACTCCGACTACGATCCAAATTCTAAGACTTAAGCTCCCATTTAGGGACTAAGTGTCCCAAAACACTTCAAAAACCAAAATAAACCTCCCGGCAAGTCACAATAGCAGAAAAAGATACGGGGGAAGCAGTTACTAGGGGATTGTGGTTCTAACTCTCAAAAGGATCGACCGAGTTGTTACAAGAAGTAACTAGAATTAATCCATTTATGCTAGGCACGAGTTATCCCTTTCCACAAACTATTCGTTTTAAGAATTAATAATTAATCATTAAAACCAATGGTAAAATGATATTATTACTATATATTAGAAGTGAGAATTTGGGTGTACGAACACTGCAATTCTAAGTTGTATAAAAGGCAGTGTGGATAATACTTTCTTGTTGGGCTTACCTCATTAGTGATTTTACACGTGTGTTGCATCTTTATTGGAGTATAAACCATGTTTACTTCACTATTTCAGGTATCTCTTCACTCCTCAAATTCTTTCCGACACGGCTCTCTGCAATTTTCTTCATGCATCTCTACTTCAAGAGTTCAAGGTATCATCTTCCTTTGGGTGAATTTATCGATTCTTATGGGCCTTTCTTTATTCTCCCTTTTTTAGTGTGGGAATTTATATGTCCAAGTGTTCTCCTATTCCTTTTTTCAGAATTATTGTTGGAAATCAATCGATCTCACCATTAACAGAAGAAGAAAGAGGAACAAAGGTCAAACAAAAGAAGCAGATAGGTTTACTCAAAGGAAAATGTTCGGACATAACAAAGCCTCTTCATTTTTTATCTCAGATAAGAGAAGACAGGTGTCATCATCTCAGCAACCAAAGGAAATTCCAACTGATCCAATCTGGACCGTCTATAGTGGAGCTCAGCTCTAGAAATTTCTCACATGTGTAGGAAATCTCACACGTACTAAAGATAGTAGAGAATATTAGTTGGTTAGTTTGTTATTTTTAGTCTAATGTAAAAGTGACAAGTGTACAGATTTTATAGGATTCTTTTATTTTCTATTTTCTTTTCTAGTTTTCTTTTACTAGAAATATACCTGTATAAAGCTAGACAGTCCTGTACAATGAATTCATCAATCAAATACAGAAAATTTTCACATCTTTTCTTCATTATTCTTTCATGGTATTAGAGCAGTAGCTCGATCCCAAGAAAATCTAATCTATCTTCTGCTAATTCTTCCTTTGATCTTTCTATCACTCGTCCTTCGTCATGCCTGACTCGACTATAGTTCAAACCTCCAGCTCATCAACTTTAAATGAACCAAATTCTGATCCCAATCACCCATATTTCCTTCACTCTTCAAATGCTCCAGAAATGAGCTTAGTAAATGTTGTGTTTGATGGCAAAGGATATCAAGGTTGGAAGAGATCTGTGCTCATAGCTCTTTCAGCAAAGAACAAGTTGGGCTTCATCAATGGAAACTGCCTAGCCCCTACCGTTGCCTCCAATGATTTTCAACCTTGGAGTAGATGCAATTACATGGTTATATCTTGGCTCTTCAATTCTTTTTCTAAAGACATAGGAGATAGTGTGATTTACTCCAAATCTGCAAGGAATCTTTGGACCAGTTTGGAGCACAGATTTGGACAATCTAATGGAGCAAAATTGTACCACCTGCAAAAGGAACAAGCAACTTTAACTCAAGGAACAAATGACATTGCAACCTATTTCACAAAACTTAAGCGAGTCTTGGATGAACTAGATTCACTCAACTCCAACATCAAGTGCACTTGCACTTGTATCTGTGAAGGAAAGAAAATACATGAGAAATCACAAGAAGATGAGAGACTCATACAGTTTCTTATGGGAATAAATGAGGCATATGGTCAAGCTAGGGGAAATATAATCATGATGAGTCCCTTGCCTAGCATTGATCAAGCTTACTCATTGATTTTGCAGGATGAAAACCAAAGAGAGGTATATGCTAACCCTCATCTCTGCTGAGACTTCATCCTTCATGGCAGGAAGTCAGGCCAACATTCAGGGAGGTTTTGCCAATCAAGCAAGTTTTTCACAAAGGAATAGAAAACAGAAATTCACAGGTCAAGGCCATAAATATGGGAATGGATTTCAAAGGTCTTGTAATCCATCCCAGAAGCCACCATTTGTCAAAGGAAAGAAACCCAAATTCAACCCTAATATTGCATGTACCTATTGTAAAAAGACAGGCTATACAGTGGTAGATTGCTACAGAATCATAGGGTTCCCAGAAGATTTTGAATTCACCAATGGAAAAACAAGATGAGGCACAGTCAGAAGTAATGTAGCATTTTCAGGGGAACAGGGAGATGATAACACAAACAACTGCACTGAGGCACTAAACCAGCATCTTTCCAAAGATCAGTTTTCACAACTAGTTCAATTGATTAAACAGGTCAAAATTGGGGACACAAGAAGTTAAAATTCAGAGATTAATGCCAATGCAGTTGCTAGTACTATTATAAAATATTCTAGAACATGTTTTTCAGTTTTTAATTCAAATACATGGATTATAGATTCAGGTGTCTCAGAACATATGTGTTTTGACTCAAATGCTTTTATTTCTCTAACCCCTCTTCCTATTCCTTTACATATAAATCTTCCTAATTCTTTCAAGGTAACAGTCACTCACATAGGTAGACTCTCTATTCTTCCTGATTATGTTTTAGAGAATGTACTTCATGTCCCTACTTTCAAATATAATTTACTATCTGTTAATATATTTTCTTCACAGTTTCAGTGCATTCTCTCATTCTCTTCTGGTCAATGTATGTTGCAAGCCTCTTTAACAAATAGGGGTCAAGTTTTTTGTGAAGCCAAAGAATGATTATACTTGTTGGAGCCTAATGCAGTCAAACTTAGAGATAATCATGAGGGACATGTAGTTCCAATTTCAAATCAGAATGTTCCTAGTCAAGTTTCAGATTTTTTTTCTGTTTCTGCAAATGCTACTTCTAATGTAAATCTATGGCACTTTAGATTAGGCCATTTACCTTTTTCACCAACGAAGCATTTCAGTTTTATCTCTTTTCCTCCTAATTCTGAATATTTCTATGATATCTGTCCTAAAGCTAGTCAAACTAGAAATCCTTTTTCATTAAGTCAAATCAAATCAAAGAAAGCATTTGAGTTAATTCATGTGGATACATGAGGACCTTATAAAGTTTCCACATATAATGGTTACAAATATTTCTTGACAATAGTGGATGACTAAAACAGGGGTACATGGACTTTGTTAATGAGTACTAAGAGCAATGCATTTGATGCATTAAAGAATTTTCTCACAATGGTTGAGAGACAGTTTGGCGTTAAAGTGCAAAAGCTAAGAACTGACAATGCCTTTGAACTTGGTAAGGGTACACAAGAGTCTGCATTTTTGACTTCTCAGGAGATACTTCATCAAACATCTTGTGTTCCTACCCTACAACAGAATGGCATAGTGAAAAGGAAACATAGGCACCTATTGGAGATTACAAGAGCTCTCCTTTTTCAATCAAAGGTTCCTATTGCCTATTGGGGTGAATGTTTACTAACTGCAACTCATTTGATTAACAGGTTACCCTCTAAGGTCCTTAAAGGAAAAACACCCTATTCTATATTGTTTAACCAGTCTCCTTCCTATGACACTCTTAGAGTCTTTGGATGTCTTTGCTATCTTTCTACTCTATCTAATGGAAGAAGTAAATTTGATCCAAGATCAAAGGCTTGTGTGTTTCTGGGTTATCATCTAGGAAAAAAGGGTTACAAAGTTTTGGAAATAGATACAAGGAAGGTCATAGTTTCCAGGGATGTGCACTTTCATGAAGACAAATATCCTTTTGCCTCAAATCCTACATCTCCATATCCCATCTTTTCTAATAATCCATCCGAAGATGTCATTTTTCCTACATCCACATCATCTTCTTCAGAACCTCATTCCTCTATATCTTCATCACCAACTCCAAGCACTGTACATTCACCTCAACACCATAGTCCACCTGAACCTACTACTTCCACCCCAGACACATCTCTTTCACCTATACGTATCAGATTTCAGTCTCCTCTTCAGCCTTCTTCATCTAGAAACAGTGTTATCAGAAACAACACTCATGTTGCACCTAGAAGATCTTCAAGAGAATCAAAACTGCCTAGTTATCTCAATAACTATATTTGCAATAATATTTTTATTACTGACCTCACCGCCTCTTGTTTTGCACAGCCTGCTACTCTACGGCCTGTTCTTTTGGAGATCTATCTCCTCATAATCAACATGTGTAGCAATCCATTTCAGAAGTTTCAGAACCTAGTAGCTTTTCTCAGGCCTCCATGCACCCAGGATGGCAAAAGGCCATGGATTCAGAAATTGAAGCATTACAGAAGAACCACACTTCGGAAGTGGTTCTTCTACCACCAGGAAAGAAGGTAGTACCTTGTAAATAGATTTAATAGGTAAAACACAATTCAGATGGTAGCATAGAAAGTCCCAAAGCACGATTAGTAGTGAGGGGGGACATACAAAAAGAAGGAATCGACTACAACGAGACATTTTCACCTGTAGTGAAAATGACCACCATAAGATGCTTTTTGGAAGTGGCAGCTAAAAAGGAATGGCCAATTTATCAATTGGATGTAAGTAATGCACTATTACATGGAGATCTACAAGAAGAAGTTTTTATGAAATTCCCAGCTGGCTTATCACCTCCCTCTCCTAATCATGTTTTTCTCCTCAAAAAGTCTCTCTATAGGTTAAAGCAAACTTCCCGGCAATGGTATGCTCGGCTAGCTGGCACTCTCAATTTTAAAGGGTATTCCTATTCTCTCAATGACTACTCATTATTCTTCGAAAAACAAGGACATTTGACTATAATTGTGGCAGTTTATGTGGATGACAACCTAATTAGTGGCAATAATTCATCAATAATCACACTATTAAAGACATTTCTTCACAATGAATTCAAGGTCAAAGATCTAGGTAATCTACATTATTTTCTAGGCATGGAGATCCTTAGAGAAAAACTGGGTATTATTATTTGCCAAAGAAAATTTACCTTAGACCTGGTGAAAGAGTTTGATGTCACACATTCCTCTGTTGTCTCATCTCCACTCGAACCATGGCTGAGAGACAGTTTGGTGTTAAAGTGCAAAAGCTAAGAACTGACAATGCCTTTGAACTTGGTAAGGGTACACAAGAGTCTGCATTTTTTACTTCTCAAGGGATACTTCATCAAACATCTTGTGTTGCTACCCCTCAACAGAATGGCGTAGTGGAAAGAAAACATAGGCACCTATTGGAGATTGCAAGAGCTCTTCTTTTTCAATCAAAGGTTCCTATTGCCTATTAGGGTGAATGTTTACTAACTGCAACTCATTTGATTAACAGGTTACCCTCTAAGGTCCTTAAAGGAAAAACACCCTATTCTATATTGTTTAACCAGTCTCCTTCCTATGACACTCTTAGAGTCTTTGGATGTCTTTGCTATGTTTCTACTCTATCTAATGAAAGTAAATTTGATCCAAGATCAAAGGCTTGTGTGTTTCTCGGTTATCCTCTAGGACAAAAGGGTTATAAAGTTTTGGAAATAGATTCTAGGAAGGTCATAGTTTCAAGGGATGTGCACTTTCATGAAGACAAATATCATTTTGCCTCAAATCCTACATCTCCACATCCCATATTTTCTAATAATCCATTAGAAGATATCATTTTTCCTACATCCACATCATCTTCTTAAGAACCTCATTCCCTTGTATCTTTGTCACCAACTCCAAGCACTGTACATTCACCTCAACACCATAGTCCACCTGAACCTGCTACCTCCACCCCAGACACATCTCTTTCACCTATACCTATCAGATTTCAGTCTCCTCTTCAGCCTTCTTCATCTAGAAACAGTGTTCCCAGAAACAACACTCCTGTTGCACCTAGAAGATCTTCAAGAGAATCAAACTGCCTAGTTATCTCAATGACTATATTTGCAATAATATTTTTATTACTGACCTCACCACCTCTTGTTTTTCACAGCCTGCTACTCCTACGGCCTGTTCTTTTGGAGATCTATCTCCTCACAATCAACATGTGTTGCAATCCATCTCAGAAGTTTCAGAACCTAGTAGCTTTTCTCAGGCCTCCATGCGCCCAGGATGGCAAAAGGCCATGGATTCAGAAATTGAATCATTACAGAAGAACCACACAGTGTGGTTCTACCACCAGGAAAGAAGGCATTACCTTATAAATGGGTTTACAAGGTAAAATATAATTCAGATGGTAACATAGAAAATCTCAAAGCACGATTAGTAGTGAGGGGGGACATACAAAAAGAAGGAATCGACTACAACGAGACATTTTCACCTGTGGTGAAAATGACCACCATAAGATGCCTTTTGGCAGTGGCAGCTAAAAAGGAATGGCCAATTTGTCAATTGGATGTAAGTAATGCACTATTACATGGAGATCTACAAGAAGAAGTTTTTATGAAATTCCCAGTTGGCTTATCACCTCCCTCTCCTAATCATGTTTGTCTGCTCAAAAATTCTCTCTATAGGTTAAAGCAAGCTTCCCGGCAATGGTATGCTCGGCTAGCTGGTGCCCTCAATTTTAAAGGGTATTTCTATTCTCTCAATGACTTCTCATTATTCTTCAAAAAACAAGGACATTTGACTATAATTGTGGCAGTTTATGTGGATGACATCCTAATTAGTGGCAATAATTCATCAGAAATCACACTATTAAAGACATTTCTTCACAATGAATTCAAGGTCAAAGATCTAGGTAATCTACATTATTTTCTAGGCATAGAGATCCTTAGAGAAAAATAGTGTATTATTATTTGCCAAAGAAAATTTACCTTAGACCTGCTGAAAGAGTTTGATGTCTCACATTCCTCTGTTTTTTCATCTCCACTCAAACCATCCTCTAAACTCCATGCTGATTCAGGAAATCTTCTTCCCAATCCTACTGTTTATAGACAACTTGTGGGCAAGTTGAACTACTTGACCCACACTCGACCTGATTATCTTTTGTCGTCTTCAAGTTGAGTCAATACATGCAAAGTCCCTGCCTTTCTCACTTCAAAGCAGCTTTGAGGGTTCTTAGATATCTCAAATCAGATCCAGGTCAGGGCATTTTTTTGAATTCAGCTCCATCTCTAAAGCTTATTGCTTTTTGTGACGCTGATTGGGCATCTTGCCCAGAAACCAGACGTTCTGTAAGTGGTTTCTACATTTCCCTTGGAGCTTCACGCATTTCCTGAAAATCTAAAAAGCAGGCATCTTTATCTTTGTCTTCCGTTGAGGCAGAATACGGATCTGTGCGCAAGGTAGTGGCAGAGTTAACATGGTTAACTCGTCTTCTTCAAGATCTATCCATTCAACCCTCTTTGCCTGTACCAGTCCTCTCTGACAGCAAATCGGCGATTCATATCGCCCGTAATCTCGTCTTCCACGAAAGAACCAAACACGTAGAACTTGATTGCCATTTTGTGCGGCAACAGTTCATCTCCGGTCTTATTTCTCTCTCTTTCGTTCCTTCTCAATCTCAGCTTGCCGATCTTTTCACAAAACCCCTTTCAGGGCCCTCTTATCGATCAATTCTCAGCAAGTTGGGAGTGTCATCTTTTTCCTCCAACTTGAAGGGGGATGTTGAAAATCAATCGATCTCACTATTAACAGAAGCAGAAATAGGAACAAAGGTCAAACAAAAGAAGTAGATAGGTTCACTCAAAGGAAAATGTTCGGACATAACAAAGCCTCTTCATTTTTTATCTCAGATGAGAGAAGACAGGTCATCATCTCNTTACGTGAAAATATGTACAAACTATTGTCTACTAACTTACGTAATTATTTATAATTTATTTTTAAATAATCTAATAAACATACTTATGGCAATCATCCCATTAACTGAAGTTTCATAGAAGCACCAACATCAGCAGAAGAAAGAAGAAGAAGAAGAAGAAGAAGAAGAAGAAGAAGAAGAAGAAGAAGAAGAAGAAGAAGAAGAAGAAGAAGAAAACGAAGGAGGAGAAAGGGGGCTGAAGTTGTTTAAAAAGTGGATACAAGTTAAAACTTTTAAAAAAAAATAGGTATAGGTTAAATGGGGCGACCAAATATGACGCCCCGTGCAATTTTTACAATATAAAAAGGTGTGGGGGATTCGACCCATTTTGCCTTGCGAGTCCCCTCTTTTTGCTCTTTTTTCTTCTTTTTTTTCCTAATCAACGAGGGACACTTCCTTTCAGATATCCACTAGTTTCTTTGAACAAAATGTCACATATAATAGGATATGAAAACTTCTTGTTAACAGAGAAGGTAACGAGGGGATTAATGTCTTCAATGTTATTGAGCAATATAATTAACATCAACAAGTTATTAATAGCAACCAAAACTTGGTGTTTAGCTTGTATTTCCATGTGCTATTGAATAATTACATCTTCAGCCATTAAGACCCATCAAACTGTTAGGTGTTTGCCAAGATTTTGTAACCATAATTGGTTTTCCTATCGCATGAAGGAAAGGACAACATATTTACCATATTGAGTTTTTCTTTTCGTAGAAGGAAAATATAAATCTTCCATATTTGGCTAGTCCCCTTTCTTGTTGGAAAAGGTTTGGAGTTCTATAAATTGAAGATCCGTCCTTCCCATTCAGTAGCATCCACAATGTAGCCATAGGGGCCTTGAGAGTCGTGTTTAGGGGGAGAACTTTACGAGACAAGTGTTAGTGTGTCACTTGTGTTTGCCTCTTCGTGAGGTTGTTCTCTCGATATTTTGTACTCTCTTTTTATTATAGTGGATTGCTCATCTACGCCGTGGACGTATGTCAGTTGACCGAACCACGTTAAATGTTTGTGTCACTTTTGGTATGTTTCTCCTTTGTTGTTTTTGAATTATCGTCGTTCAAGGTTTGCTTAGCTAGTTTACGCATGACACCTAATTTTTTGGTCCTAACAATCAAACGATCACTCACTACTGTGATTATCTTCTTCTGTAAGCAAAAATAGGTTTTTGTTCAAATTAATACCCAAAATACATTCACTCAATATCGCTTCAAAAACGAAGAGATAATTTTATCCATGGTCATTGAACTTTTGTGTTTGTTACCCAAAAGTCACTATTCTTTTTTTTGTTACGTAAAAATCATTCAACTTTGTGTTCATTACACAAAAGTCACTTTTCTTTCTTTTGTTACACAAAAATCATTTTACTTTGCTCTAGTTATCACAAAAGTCACATTTTTACTTGAAAAGTCTATTATGCCCTTTATGTTATATAAACCTTCATATTTATCTAATACCTTCTATATTATATACTATATGATATATTTTTAACTATGTATTTTATTTATAAATAAAATAACTTAATATTATTTTTATAATATATTCGTATATTTAATTTTTCTAACTTTAATTTTCAAAATATATTAGTAGTGTTATAAAATAACTTTTTTTCAGCAATTTTTTTTTTTTGAATTTAATTGACCGAATTTTGAATTTAATTGACCGACCAAAGTTGGTCTGTAATCTCCATCCAACTTTGGTCAATATGCCCTTCCAACCTTCAAAATATTGACCACATGTTAATGGTCGCGTTTTGGACGGTTATCTGCCATTACCGACCAACTTTGGTCGATTTTTTTGGACGGTTTTTCCCGAATTTCTAGTAGTATAATTTCTCAATAACCAATTGCCCAGATAAATTCCCCAAGAAAATATCCGCAGCTAAATTTACATGTAGACTTACCTAGGGATTTTCCTTCAGATTAACATATGATTTTTTCCTCATTTTCTTTGTTTGTTTACCTGCGAATTTTCTTATGAAAATGTACTTGCCGATTTATTTCTCTACTAATATATATTAAAGTTACTGAAAAATTTAATAACGATACTAATATATTTTGAAAATTAACGTTAAGAAAAAAATAAGTATATGAATATATTATAAAAGTAATAAATAAAATAATATTAATTTATTTTATTTATAAATAAAATACATAGGTAAAAATATATTATATAGTATATAATATAGAAAGTATTACATAAATATGAAAGTTTATATAATATCAAGGGCATAATAGACCTTTCAAGTAAAAATGTGACTTTTGTGATAACTAGAGCAAAGTAAAATGATTTTTGCATAACAAAAGAAAGAAAAGTAACTTTTGTGTAATGAACACAAAGTTGAATGACTTTTACGTAACAAAAAAGGAAAAGTAACTTTTGTTTAACAAACACAAAAGTTCAATGACCATGGATAAAATTATCTCCGTAAACTCTCATTATAGGGAGTGGATTGTCTGTTTGTAACTGTGACAAGCTTGAACCAATTATCTGATCAAGAAAATTTTCCTCTGATGGATTTGAGAGGAGCTGGATCGATGAACAGGTGAACTACTATCAATTGATAGGTAATCGGAATACACTATTAGTGGACAATGAACCATAGTAAGCATCAAAATGTGTAAATGTCATGAATCTTATGTTATGTTCCATGTGCCTATGTGATCTTTGGTGATATTTAGGAAAAATATGACCAACTCATATGTCATTGGTTAGTCTTTTTTTTTTTTTGGGTGCCCACTCGGTGTCCGGTATCCGCATTGAAGCCCAACTATATCCGGATTCGCGCCGCGTAGGGCCCCTTTCGGGGGAAAGCGCTCCCTACCAAGGATTCTTCCATACCCAGGGCTCGAACTCGAGACCTTTAGTTAAAGGAAGAGTAGTCTCATCCACTGCACCACATCCTTTGGTGGTTCATTGGTTAGTCTTATTGAACAAGAAGTTCCTTCTACTTATTTTTGCTCTTAAGTTGTACTCCTCATTCTTCCTTCTACTTATTTTTGCTCTTAAGTTGTACTCCTAATTCTTTAATATAATCCTATCTTCAATTAATGTTAAACCCCAAGACTAAAAATTAGCTTTAATTTGACTTGAAGCAGTCGATTCTTGAGTTTTCAACACAAGCAGCTTTCAAAGTACAAAACGTTATTCCAAACCTCTTCATGAAAAAAGATTTAAGCTCATAGTCAGCGATTGATTTCATTTAGTCTTATTGGTGTTTAACCAAAAAATCATTAAATTCTTTGAGTAAATCAATTAGTAGATAGGAGAGGGTAAATCTTAGCCACACATAATTAACTCTAGATATAGATATATTGGATATACAAGTTGGAGAAGAATAAATAAATTTAATATTTCTTCAGATGATTATTACATATCAAGTAGAAATGATAAGCTTACATTTATGACGGGATTACACTATAATCGTAAGAGCATGGAAGGAGAAGAAAGAAAGCTGTTGATAGCTGAGAGATCCATTTGGTTCTGTCATCCTCCCCCTCTGTAGTAGCCAGATCCCCCTTTATAATGGTCTCCTCCCCTCAATATATACTAACAATTTTCCCTTTTATTCAACGGTCTTTGACCGGCGTGCTTTCTCGTGACTGTCCTTCATTATAATTACTTGCTCAAGAGATTACGCTTATTTTGCGATATAAGCTTTCTAGCGGCTTGATTCCGGCAGGGACCGTGGTGCTCGTCGCCATTACGTCTCGTGGACACGACTATGGCAGGGTCGACCTCTTACCGTCCCGTTTTATGATAACCATCAGATTTCGACCCATACAATTGGTTGTCCGTGGAATTTTTAACTCTCTAAGAATTGGAAATTTTTCTCAATCTGAACTTACTCCGATGCTCAGAAATATGCAGAAGTACGGGATGATCATGTGGAGCAGTTGCTATTACCTTCCAGATCTGTTGCATCAAGTAAGACCTGAGCCTCAGTATTTCGGACGTTGTTAGCAAGAAAAATAAAAAAAAAAGATACTCCAACTTTCATTAGAGTGACGACATATTTATGTGGCAATAGATATGTGTCATAGATAAAATGCTGCACTTATTTTTAAAATTATCTCGTTATGAGGCCTTTTCTAAAATTTAGATACATGTTTCAATAATAGATGAATTATTTTTTCAATATTAAAGTATCCAAAGACTACAAATAAGGATATACTAGTAACTTTTTGAAGGATGAAATGTAAACATTTAAAGCAACAACGACAATGCCTTATGATATCCGCCCTTTTTTGTGAAAAAAAAGGTTTCCTATAATTTATGGCTATGCTATTTCTCTGACGCAAAAACAAATATGAGACTTAAACTTTAGAACACTATAGGGACAAATGTTTTAGCAGATCACTATTTGTATATCTTTTTCGACTCTTGGAAGTGACTCTGAGCAATCAATATCCTCTCACTTCAAGCTTTCTCTTTTTGAAGAAAAGGATGAACATATCCTTTGCGGCAAATAATATAATACAAGGAAATGTTGATGTCACATTAAAATAACTTTTTTACTGAGATGTCATACTACTACTCCGCTAGATTGAATTTTAAAATTCTCGAACTATCCACCCTAAGTTGCACAATCAAGGTGTCACATTTACTAGATGGGGCTCATATTTTTCATTGCTCACCTTGAGCTATTAATATTGTCAAGTATCAATATTGAACAAGACATAACACCAATGTCGGGCATAGCCCGTGCGGTGCACGGGCATACTAATAGGCTAATATAGCTAGTTCGATAGTGGGTTTGATCGTGACATACAATTAATCTATCTTTGTCACAAATTAAGCATGTTGGTGAATGGTGATGGAATTTAAGTTATATCTTACATTCTCGGTACTTTTTTTTTCTTCCCATCCAGCTGTTCGATAACGTTATTAAGACTTGACTAAATTCAAATTTATACTCCCTGACAAAGACGACTCTATATTATGATTACTTTTCTGAATACGCTATTTTACGTAATGATGGTGTATACGGTCAAAATCAGAGGCCTCCGATTTACAGGATCGACGGTCCGTCACAGGCCCGAGTTTAGGAAAGGCCGAGTTCGAAACCGGTGGACCAGACTCGAGCTCGAGAACAGAGTGCAATGCCCGGAGACAGGAGTTCGAGGAATAGCGAGGCCAAGTGTGCTCGACCCCGAAATAGTACCGTTATGGGTCTGTAACAGAATGAGCTAGATTCCTGCCACGTCCCCAAGATCATGGCACAGATCCCAGAATAAGATTGTACGATTCCGTACTAGGCGATTAGACAGCTGTAATAAGAATATTCCCTATTGTAAATAGAAATATTCCTTATTTAGAGTTCCCCTATTATAAAAGGAGGACCCCAATCATTTGTAAGATCATCTCATTACTGAGAAAAGAATATACACTCTACCTTTTTTGCCTCTTTCATCAGCATTGTCCTTTAGCTCCATTGTTCTTACTTTGCTTTTATTATTTAATTGTTCTAACAATACCAAGCCTACCTTGAGGTCCCTGGGCTCGAGGTCACTGTTGTTGGGTAACATTGGTTTGATTCACTTTTCTCTTTCGTTTCTACTTCATACTTCTTGATTATTAATTGGTACTGAATTAAATCACGTATCTTTAAAATCACAAATCAAATTTAATCGTTACTCGTATTTTCAAGGTAAACAGTTTGGCGCCCAACGCGGGGATAAAGATAATAGTGATTATTTCTTTATTGATTCTTATTACACACGCTATTTTTACACTTTTTCTTGTCAAGAATTTTTGATTTTCAGGCTGAAAAATGTCTAGCTCACAAAACGCACTGTTCGTGACAACGAAGGTCTTGGTAAGAACAACAATGTAGGGATCGGTGTACCACCGGCAAACCCTGGGGAAGTGCCAAGCATGGAACCAGTTGATGTTGGTTCTCATATTGCTATAAACAGCAACCTAGGCGCAGATCCCGAACGGAGTGTACGCAGGGATGCCCGACCAGGGGACCAGGGAACACCAGGAGTAGGAGATGGGGGAGTCAGCCTCCAAGTGATATTTGAGATGCTGCAGGCTCAGCAAATCGCCATCGCTCAACTTCAAAGTCAAAATAAGCCCTCAAGTGTAGCTGAACATGAAAACAATCGACGTGCTGAACCAACGCCAGAAGGGCCATATGGAAACGACTCAGGGACTGACCCCACCATTATGAAAATGCTCGAAGAGCTCACTAAGAGGATCGAGTCTGGAGAAAAGAAAATTGAGGATAACGATAAGAAGGTGGAGACTTATAACTCCCGTGTAGACCAGATACCGGGGGCACCTCCAGTTTTGAAAGGTCTAGATGCCAAAAAGTTCATACAAAAATCATTCCCTCACAGCGTAGCTCCGATGCCCATTCCTAAGAAATTTTGCATGCCCGATATACCCAAATACAACGGGACAACCGAGCCTAACGAACATATTACTTCATACACTTGCGGATCAAGGGAAATTACTTGAATGATGATAAAATCGAGTCAGTATTGTTGAAAAAGTTTGGGGAAACACTCTCAAAAGGAACTATGATTTGGTATCACAACTTAGCTCCTAACTCTATTGATTCATTTGCTATGTTAGCAGACGCCTTCGTTAAAGCCCACGCCGGGGCCATAAAGGTGGCCACGAGAAAATCGGATGTCTTCAAAATAAAACAAAAGAACGACGTGATGTTGAGGTAGTTCGTGTCCAGGTTTCAGATGGAAAGAATGGAACTACCACCGGTCTCCGATGACTAGGCAGTACAGGCCTTTATGCAGGGTTTGAACGAGCAGAGCTCAATTGATTCTCGACAGTTAAAGCAAAACCTGATCGAATATCCAGCCGTGACGTGGTCAACTGTGCACAACCGTTACCAATCTAAAATCAGGGTTGAGGACGATCAGTTGGGAGCCCCCTCGGGTTCAGTTCACCCTAACAGGTTCGCGGCCAAACCCCCCAGGGAAACAAATCGGGAATCAAGATTCAACAAGGAACGGTATCAGCTATATGTCGACCGAAGGAACAACGGCCCGAGCCGTAACACTCCTCGGAGCGATCGGAGAAACGATCGAGGTCAAAGTTCTCGAGGACTCATGAGTAGGAACGGGTTCGATAAACATATCGACCCCATAGAGGCTCCCCGATTATCAGAGTACAACTTCAGCATAGATGCGTCGGGATTGTCTCAACTATTGGGAGAATCAAAGACACCAAGTGGCCCAGGCCTATACAGACCGATCCTTCTCAAAGAAACCCGAACTTAATGTGCAAGTATCATGGCACACATGGTCATCGAACATAAGACTGCAGATAGCTAAGGGAAGAAGTGGCTCATTTGTACAACGAGGGCCACCTTTGAGAATTCCTCAGTGATCGGGCTAAGAATCACTTCAGGGAGAGAGATGCAAGGAAAAATGAACAAGAAGAAAACCACCACATATAATCCACATGATCATTGGCGGAGTCGATGTCCCTCAACGACCTGTGTTCAAGCGTACCAAAGTATCAGTCACCAGAGAAAAACAGACTCGGAGCTATGTGCCCGAGGACATCTTATCATTCTGTGACGAGGAAGCGGAAGGCATATCTCAGCCTCACAACGCGCCCTGGTAATATCTATCCTTTTAAATAAAATTCAAGTTAAATGTGTTTTAGTGGATCCAGGTAGCTCAGCAAACATAATCAGATCGAGGGTCGTGGAACAACTCGACCTGCAAGATCAAATTGTACCTGCATCCCGGGTGCTGAATGGCTTCAACATGGCAAGTGAAACAACAAAGGGAGAGATTATCTTGCTAGTAAACGTAGCCAGGACCATACAAGACACCAGGTTCCATGTCATCGGAGGTGACATGAGGTATAACGCACTCCTCGGGAGACCGTGGATACACAACATAAGGGCAGTGCCTTCAACTCTTCACCAGATGATAAAATTCCCAACTGAGGAAGGAGTGAAAATAGTCCACGGAGAACAACATGCTGCAAAAAAGATGTTTGCAATCGAGGAAGTGGTGTAGACTCTAGAACCCTTGACCTCGGAGAAATCAAGCGCTGAATATAAGCATGCGGCTAAATATCAATCACAGCCCCCAGCCTCGACGGAGTCAGAACAACAGGTAATCGAAGAGGACTTCCTTACTCCTCGAACCTTCGTCGCTTCTCAAGAGTCCGATGCAACCAAGTCAACTATCGAGGAACTAGAGCAGGTCATACTTATAGAATATTTGCCCGAGAGAAAGGTATACCTCGGAACGGGATTAACCCCCGAACTCAGGGAAAAAGTCATTCAATTTCTTATTGATAATATGGATTGCTTGCTTCGTCCCATTTAGATATGAAAGGGATTCCACCGGAAATCACCACACATCGATTCTAGGTTCAAACCGGTGAAGCAAAAAAGGAGGCCTTAGTCCGAGGTAAAACATGCCTTCATAAAAGGCGAGGTAACCAAACTTCTTAAAATAGGATCCATTCGGGAGGTAAAGTACCCCGAGTGGTTAGCCAACGTAGTTGTAGTTCCTAAAAAAGGAAACAAGCTTAGAATGTGTGTAGACTATAAGGACTTGAACAAAGCATGTACAAAAGATTCTTTCCCATTGCCGAACATCGACCGAATGATCGATGCCACGGCTGGCCACGAGACCTTAACTTTTCTCAATGCCTACTCCGAGTACAATCAAATTCAGATGAACCCGGAAGACCGGGAAAAGACTTCATTTATTACTAAATTTGGAACTTATTGTAAACGTCATGCCCTTCGGGCTTAAAAATGCAGGAGCTACATACCAACGTTTAGCTACATACCAACGCTTATATATTGATGATATATTGGTTAAGTCCCTGCGCGCAGAGGACCATTTGGCTCATTTGCAGGAAACATTCAAAATCTTGAGGCAATACAACATGAAGCTTAACCCGGAGAAATGTGCCTTCGGAGTCGGTTCGAGTAAATTCCTCGGCTTCATGGTGTCAAATCGAGGTATCGAGATTAACTCTGATAAAATCAAAGCCATCGAAGATATCAAGGTCGTGGATAGCGTGAAAGTCGTGCAAAGGTTAACGGGTCGAATAGCTGCTTTGGTTGGTTCATTTTGAGGTCATCAGATCGAAGTCACCATTTCTTTTCCTTGCTCAAAAAGAAGAAGGATTTTGCATGGACCCCGAAATGTCAACAAGCCTTAGAAGAATTAAAGCGGTATATGTCAAGCCCGCCTTTGCTTCACACCCCGAAGGTAGATGAAAGGCTTTATCTATACTTGGCAGTGAGAGAGATAGCGGTAAGTGGGGCACTAGTTCGAGAAGAGAAAGGTACGCAATTTCCTGTTTATTACGTAAGCCGAACTCTAGGAGATGGTGAAACTAGGTACCCTCACTTAGAAAAATTAGCACTTGCATTGATAAGCGCATCTCGAAAGTTGAAACCATATTTTCAATGTCATCCTATATGTGTATTAACCACTTCCCCCCTTCGAAATGTTTTGCATAAGCCCGAGCTATCGGGTCGATTGGCCAAATGGGCCGTCGAGCTTAGCGGGTACGATATCGAATATCAACCCCGAACAGCCATCAAGTCCCAAATCCTAGCTGACTTCATGGCCGATTTCACGCCGACCCTCATACCCAAAGTAGAGAAAGAACTCCTGTTAAGCTCGGGTACAACATCGGGGGTATGGTCCCTCTTCACAGACGGTGCCTCAAATGTGAACGAGTCCGGGCTTGGCATTGTCTTGAAGCCACCCACAGGTGATATTATTTGGCTGTCTAACAAATCTCTAAGATTAACTAACAATGAGGCCGAGTATGAGGCCATGATTGCAGGTCTTGAGCTAGCTAAAAGCTTGGGAGCAGAAATCATCGAGGCCAAGTGCGATTCTCTATTGGTTGTAAACCAAGTAAACAAAAGTTTCGAGGTTCGAGAGGATAGAATGCAACGGTACTTGGATAAACTATAGGTAACTTTCACCGCTTCAAGGAGTGGACTCTAGATCATGTGCCTCGAGAGCAGAATAGCGAGGCTGATGCGCCTGCCAATCTGGGATCTTCGGTCGAAGAAGATGACATCGTCCCAGGGGCTGTTTTCCAATTATCAAGGTCTATGGTAGAGGAGGGTCACGCCGAGATAAATTCAACAAGTCTAACATGGGACTGGAGGAATAAGTATATTGACTATTTGAAGAATTGAAAACTCCCATTGGACCACAAAGAATCGAGGGCCCTACGAGCCAAGGCTGCTAGGTTTGCATTGGATGAAGATGGAACATTGTATAGGAGAATGTTCGATGGGCCATTGGTGGTATGCTTGGGGCCAGGGGACACCAATTACGTCCTTCGAGCAATCCACAAAGGCACTTGTGGGAATCATTCCGGGGCCAAGTCCTTGGTTCGCAAAGTTATCAGAGCAGGTTACTACTGGGATAGCATGGAAAAAGATACTAAGGAATTTGTCAGAAAATGTGATAAGTGTCAACGATTCGCATCGATGATCCATCAGCCTGGAGAACAACTGCATTTGGTCCTATACCCATGGCCTTTTATGAAATGGAGGATGGATATAGTCGGCCCTCTACCAACGGCCCCAGGTAAAGCCAAATTTATTCTGTTTATGACTGATTATTTTTCTAAGTAGGTGGAAGCACAGGCCTTCAAGAAGGTCAGAGAAAAGAAGTTATCAACTTCATTTGGGACCACATCGTATGCCGGTTCGGGATACCTGCCGAGACTATGTGTGACAATGGAAAAAAATTCATCGGCAGCAAGGTGACGGAGTTTCTCGAGGCACACAAATAAAAAGGATCCTATCGACGCCAAACCATCCAACTGGAAACGGACAGGCTGAGTCAACAAATAAAACTATCATTCAAAACTTGAAGAAAAGATTGGACGATGCGAAAGGAAAATGGAGAGAAGTTTTACCCGAGGTCCTTTGGGCATATCGGACGACATCGAAGTCCAACACGGGGGCCACCCCATTTTCCTTAGTATATGGCTCTGAGGCCCTCATCCCCTTCGAGGTTGGAGAACCTAGCGCCAGGTTTCGACATGCATCGGAGGAGTCAAATCACGAGTCTATGAATGCTAGCCTCGAGTTATTAGATGAAAGGTGAGAAGCAGCCCTTGTTCGGATGGCCGCACAGAAGCAAAGGATCGAAAGATACTACAATAGAAGGAATAATCTTCGACACTTTGGAATCGGGGACTTAGTTCTATAAAAGGTCACCCTCAACACTCGAGACCCTAATGAAGGGAAACTAGGCCCGAATTGGGAAGGACTGTACCGAGTCCTCGGAGTTGTCGGTAAAGGTTCTTACAAACTTAGCACAATGGAAGGTGAACAACTGCCAAAACAACTAGAACATATCGTTACTCAAACGATACTACTGCTAAGGTACGACTTTATCCTTTGTCCATTTGAGTTTAAAACTAACTTATTACAGATTTTCGATCAAATCTATCGAAGATACGCAATCTCGAAGATACCTTTTTTACACGAAGGCCTTAGGTTTTAAAGCATGTGTTGCACTCTTCTTCCTTAGATTAGATTTTGTCCCAAATGGGTTTTGCCGGCAAGGTTTTTAATGAGGCAACAATTATGTGCTACCTAAGGAGAACTCAACAGTATCCAAGGCTTCTTTTCAAGTAACCTCGAATACTGGGGGGGCATCACCCTCGAAGGTTATATTTTCAAGGAGAATACTTCACGCCTAAGAGGTCCTCGATAGGAAAACTTTGTAATGGGCCAAACGGTCAGATGAACCGTGTCCATATAGAATAGTCGAGCCTTGACGGCAAAACATGTACGCATGTATCAAATTACTTGAAGAAGCATTCTGTTTATATCAAAAACACTCTGTATCCCAAAAAAAAAGTCTACTATTATACGAGCTTTACACTTATAATCCTACGGGAAACGGCTCAAGAGCCAAAACATAGAAGCACCCCCGAATACTCGGGGACTGTCATCGACAGTCAATACATACGAGTCACCATAACTCAGACCCATAAGACCTCAAAGAGGCATCCCCTCGAAACAAAGGCCAAGGCCGATATACTCGGGAACTAACTTTTCAAACAAGTTCAAAAAGTTATTGGGAAACAAGTCCAAGTGACATACCCGAAGGCTACGGCCATATTAAAGACTACGGTCATATAAAAAGGCTACAACCTAAGTAATGTGGCTCGGAGACGTCCGATTTTCGCTATAAAATAAAGGCCTTCAAACATTGAAAAAACGGTTAAATCAGGCTACCCTCGGCAAAAGCAAAATATAAAGGGCTTCGATAAATTCATCCCTCGAATGATCCAAAAGCTTCGATAACATCAGCCTTCAGAAAAACCTCAAGAGGTATTCGATTATCAGTATACAAGCAAGGTCCCGATACGTCGAACCTTCGAAAAACCCAACAGGTACAAAAAACACATGCTAAGGCATAACTAAATTTTCACTTAGTCTTTTGGCCGAAATGAGGGAAAAAATTATATAGCCAATCTAGAGGTCGAATTGGCCCAATTTAAAGAGCCTAAGGGCCAACTTAAAGATCCTAAGGGCCGATATGTAAGAGCGCAAGGGCCAATTTTGAAAGGCTTAAGGGCCAAAACTTATAGTTCGAGACTCCGTTCTCACTCGACCCGGACTCAAGAGTCATGATATCTCGAGCTCACATCGGATCGATTTAAACATAGCTCCAGGATTATTATATCTATCGATAAAGACCTAAGGGTTTATTATGTTCTGAGTCCGAATCAATACTCGGACTGATTGATTGAATTATCGAAATCTTCCGCAAATGAAAACAAAATAAAATTCAAAACAAGTTGGGATAGAGAGAAAAGATACTTTATATTCATGAGGGATGTTTTACAAAGCATATTTACAACGCCCACAAGGGGCCCTTGCACAGAAAAGAAAAAGAGAACCTAATCTATTTTCGGGGTCATATCCCCGAGAGCGCCGTCCTCAGGAACTGCACCTTCGGCAACTCTATCTTTAGGATCCTCCTCTCCCTCGGGAACGTCTTCTTCACCTTCCGCGTCCCCGGAGCCACTCGATACATCCTCATCATCGGAAGAGGCAAGAAACCTGGCATCGATTTTCCGCGCCTTTGCCTCGGCTGTCTCATCGGCAAGATTGAACTCCTCGGGCATGGATTTCTTTGAGGGTCTCCCTCCGAGCCTGGCACTTGGCCAACTCATTGCTCCATTTTTTCCGGTCGGAGGCCTCCCTCAACTCAGCTTGAAGGGTCGCGGCGTCCCTTAGGTATACAGCAATGGATTTATCAGGCGCAGCCTTTGTCTTCTCAGCTTCAGCCTTAGCCTGCACAGCTTCGGCCCGGGCTCTAGCAAGCTCTGCCTCTAACTCTTCAATCTTCTTGGCCTGAGCCAGACCCTTTGCTTTAATTCCTCGGAGCTGAGTTTCAATCGAGACCAGTTAGGCTATAACAGTTTCCTTATCGGCAGCGAGCTGATCCATATTCTTCTTCCACATATAACAATCAGCTTTAACTTGATCATCCTCGCTCCGGAGCTGCCCAATCATCTCCAACTTTTACTGCAGCTGAGATAGCAAAGTTTTAGCCTCCAAAGTAGGGCCAAGAAGACCGTACCCTGTTAATATCACAATTACCTGCTCATCTAGCTCGACCTCGTTTTTCTAGGCTTTGGCCAATTCAACCCGGAGATCCTTAAGCTCCTCCTCCTTTTGGCTACAGAGGAGCCTCAGGGCCTTCTCTTCGCCTGAAACTTTCTTGAGCTCGACCTCACATTGGCTCATCTCAGCTCTAAACTTTACAATGGCCTATACATGAAATGAAAATATATCAGTCAAAGAAAAAGAAAGAAAGAGAAAATTACAAAAATAAAGTAAGCATTTTCCCGAGAGAGAAGACGTTAGGCCTCTTCGAAGAGGGTGGATGCACCGTTAAGGTCGGCGGTATCATCTACCCCAGCAAAGCAACTCTGAAAGGGATCTTCTTCGAAGACCTTGCTCGGATCGGGCATATGCAGAGCGTTAGCTTCTTCTATTGCATCCTCAGAATAAGTTGGCAAAGAAAGGGAGTGAGCTGTTGTCATGGCCCCGAGCTCGTCACTCGGGGCATTCTCATTAACTTCGGGGGTCTCCGCATTCGCCCTTTCCGGCATACTTGTTGAGGGCGGAGGAACGATCAACCTCCGGGGACACGGGGGCCTTGCCCGCATCTTTCTTTGGGGTTCCTTCACCTCGGGATGAGGTCTCTATATCAGAGGGCTTGGAGGCTTCGATTGGTTTCCTGGTTCGAGGCACCAACGCCAACTTCTCACCATCATTTTCTTCGTCATCCGGGGAATGGTGGGCCGAATCTGCGTCCGCTTGAGCAAATCTCTTCCGCAACCTTCGAGCAGGGGTTTTCTTATCTTGAGGTGTTCAGGCTTCGAGACCTCTTCCTTTTGTTATCCTTCTTCGATTTTAGAATCGAATGCTTAGTCTTTTCCCCGGGCGGAGCAGGCCTCATCTCGGATGCATCTCCAAGGCCTTCACAAGTAAACGTGAATAAGTTGATGCCACCAATATATGAAAAGTATTTGAAAAGCACTTACCATGATTCTTGGCCTCCCACTGGCCCTTCAATAATTCACGCCACTTGCGCTCATCGTAGGAGGAGGTAGCAGCTAACTTTTGGACCCAATCCTCGAGATCTGGCACGGCGTAGGGTGCCCAGGCAGTGGCTACCAAAAGAAGGGTAAAGGCATTATGAAATGTGAAAGCAGAATATGAATAGATACTGGAAAAGAGAACTTACTTACGATTAAAGTTCCACCTCTCCGGAAACGACATTTTATCCCTGGGATGACATCCGAAGTTCTTACTCTGACAAACCGCTAATCCAACCTCGATCTTTGGTTTCATCAGTACTGGCAAAGAAGGCTTTCGTTGTTCGATGTTGCAGCTTGATAAGCCCTCGAAATAGCTAGGGCCGATACAACCGAATCAGGTGGCTGAGGGTGAATTCTAACCCCTCGGCCTTTTCGGAAAAGTAGCGCAGCATGATCACGATACGCCAAAAAAAGGGGTGAATCTGGCCAAGGGTGACTTCATAGGTTTTGCAAAAGTCGATCACCACCGGATTGAGGGGACCCAGTGTGAAGAGGTAAGTGTAAATACTTAAAAAACCCTCCAGGTAGGTAGTAATGCTGGGGCTTGGGAATTGAACCACGACCTCATCTCCCCAACCACAGTCCTTCTTCACATCTTTAAGATGCTTCTCCGATATCAAACTAAGATATCGAGATGCATGCTCGCATCGGCCTGGGATATCGGTGGGATTTTCAATACTAAAGTCCTTCTTAATCACGCAAGGGCCGGGGGTGATTTCTTCAAGAGTCGGCGGCACCACCGGTTTTGCCGACTGAGAGGTGGAAGTAGTCGACGCTTTATCTATTTTGGGGACCGTTTTGGAAGTTTTAGCCCTAGTTTCAAACTAAAGGATACAGACTGTATCAGAATGTGGTGTTTTTACAAGAACCTGGCGTTTTCCGACGCTTAAAGAGGCGGTGGAAACAAGTGACTGGAGAAAGAGATGAAGAAGGGAAAGATGTAATGAAGGAGTAAAATTCTTTGCTCAAAGGAATAGCCTCATATTTATAGGAGGACAACGATGGTTCGGCGACACTAGTGGCCAACCAGTACTTGCATGCATTTAATGTTTTAGGACAATTCTTATTTACTTTCATCAGCGTTGTCCTTTAGCTCTATTGTTCTTACTTTACTTTTATTATTTAATTGTTCTTACAATACCAAGCCTACCTCGAGGTCCTTGGGCTCGAGTTCACTGCTGTTGGTTAACATTGGTTTGATTCACTTTTCTCTTTCGTTTCTATTTCATACTTCTTGATTATTAATTGGTTTTGAATTAAATCACATATCTTTAAAACCACAAATCAAATTTAATTGTTACTCATATTTTCGAGGTAAACAGATGTCACAAATAATATAAGATTGTTAGAAAAATAGTGGGATGAAATAATCTGACTTTGATAGTGTAATCATTATCCTTAAGGAATTTAAGCTTCCCACTAATTGTTGCAGGGATAATAGCAGAATTCCTCCAAAATTTTACAAAGCCTCTGAAATTCGAGTTTTAACAATTAACTCGTATTTCCCACAAGAAGAGAATATTTGTGAGTTGTAGAAAATAAGCAGAAGAGAAAGAGATTGAAATTTTCAGATGATTTCATTTTGGAGATGATATGGGTATTTATAATACCTCTAGGAGTCTGTTGCAATTAATATACTCATCTTTTCATAATAGGCACTTTTTAAACCAATAGTCACCTTTTTAAATTTAAAAAAGAAAACTGTTAAAACGTTTTCTGAAAATTAATTTAAAAAAGTATTAAATTAATTAATAAAATAATAAGTGACTAAAAATTAGGACCCGTTTGGCCATAGATTTTGCAAAATAAATTTGGGTTTTATTTGGCAAACACATGTTTGGCCATAGATTTTGCCTACATTTTGGCAAAATCCCAAATTCCAAAAACAGCTATTGAGCTAGTTTTGGGCCAAAATATTACTATCATATTCTTTAAAAATTGCCCCAAACTTTTGTATTTTATAAAAGAGCCCACCATTGGTTATTTTATAACAATATTGCTTCGTCTTCTTGGTCAACTGATAGTGTATCATGTAGTTCATTATAAAAATAATAATTTTGTACCAAATTTATTTATGTTCAGAACTATGGTTTGCGATAATATAATAAATGTTATGGTACTGTTGGGTATTTGTGATAGTTTTTAGAACTTGTGGGTATAATTAGTCATGTTTCATGTTTTTCGAAAATAAATTTTAAAAATATTTTTTGAAACCTGATGTCCAAACACATTTTCATTTTCAAACCAAACTTCACCCAAATCAAATTTTTCAAAACAAATTTGGGAATAACGCTAGCTTAATTCCGGACAACTTAATAGGCCCAAAGCCCCAAGTTCCCAATCTTGACTATTAATAATATAGTCAAATTTCCAATTTTCCTCCACAACATTCTTTAAAATATTCAAACTATATAAGACATAGAAATGATTTTAAGCACTTCTTCCTTTCTTTTTTTATTGAGGGACAAAACAGCCTCTTCTCAAATACTCCCATCAAACGGTAACTAATCTAACAAAGACACCACTTTTAGTACCCAAAAAAATAGGAAATAAACTTTGTTATTATAAAAGACCAGATAATACAAAGAGAAAATGAAGAAACACATAGCTCTCTTGCCGTTTTCTCTTCTTTAACATGATGTTAAATTAATGGAAAAACAAACTACACTGAATAGTACCAGATTGCATTAGCAAAATTTGGCAGACTTAAGGGAAAGAGGGTACATATATGTATTTGAGTATGTAAATCTGATAATTTTTCCAACCTTTAAAGGTTTTCCTCCATTAACCAAACAATCATTAAAATAAAGTCTTTTAAAAATTGTTGGATTCACCAATTTTGCAGAGGCAAATGAACCACAGTTGAGATGAATATTAGAGGCTGCACAATTTGTAGAACAAGTGTTCACAATCTCAACTATATACTCTGGAATCCCATGCTCGTTTGAACTTCTGCTGTGGTAAATGCTTATATCTTTGCCTGTGCAAACCTCTGTCGTCATAATTGCCAAAAATAAAAAGAGTTTAAGTTATTTGCATCGACTATATAATACGTACATATAATAATTTTACAACATTGAGATCGTTTTGGGGTTCGAGACAAAGAAAGATCGAGGCAGCATATTAGTACTTGGATATATTTTTATGCTATTAGCTGTTCTGTTGATTCTTCTCCAAACAAGAACAACCTATTTACAAATCTCTTTAACCACATAATTTAGTGAGCGGTGCCAAATTTTTCTATGGATTGCTTCTTTCGCCTCTTTCGTCTTTTCACTATAACATCCTTCTAAACGGATTTTATCCGGTCGAGACGGTTTAATAGATCTCATAAGAGAATCTCAAGTTGGTTGCATCACGTGTCCAGTGGCAAAGCCAGGAAATCCACTAAGGGGTATCAAAATATAAGAATTTAAATATACTTTAAAATCAAGGGGAGTCAATATATAGTAAATATACATAAAAAAAATTATCTAGCAATACATTGTAATTTTCCGGCGAAGGAGTGTCGATTGACACCCCTAGTTGAATGTGCTCCGCCACTGCACGTGTCCACGTTACATGCAATAACATGCATTTACTAATCTAATGGTATTTTACAAGTATGATGTAAGAACCCTTAAAAATTAAAGTTGAAAACATGTTAAAATACATTACTGTCAAAATTTTGTGCTTTATTTTTTTGTATTTTAACATATTGTAATAGGTAAAAGCGTAAAGGTAAAGCCTTATTCTTTTGGTTACTTGTAGTTTTGATTAAGTAAAAATCCGTCTACATTTTTATAATATATGTGGAAGTTAATACCAATAAGAATTATTGTATGTGTTAACAATATAGAAAATTTTATCAAGTCCCATAAAAATACTACTCCCTTAACTACAAATGACAGATCATATCAATGTATAAATAGAACAAGTTACCAACTAACAACGAGCTAAAATGTGTAAAATTTCTTTACGTAATTAGTTATATAAGTTAAATTGCAATTTAAGAATTGACTTTTTGTACTTTGTACAAGATAAGAATAACAGATACTTTTAGAAGGAATTTGTACATAGTAAAAGGAATTAAAGTATATAAAATCGAGAGGAAACAGAATTAATAATTACTCCATAAAGATAGAATATTTTACCTGCATCCAACAAATCTTTTCTGTTACCAGACTTATCACTCAAGTAAAATTCACTATTGCATCCTATAATAATATTCATGACAAAAAAGAAACAGAAGAAGAAATTCAAGATATGGCTCATACTTTTAAAGTATTTTAATTCTCAAGGAGAAAGACAATACAAAGGAAAAATGCTTACAAAAATAGTGAGGACGCAGAGTTTAAATAGCTAAAAAAATAATCGTTAATTTTGCAATACCAAAATTAAACTCTGTAATTACTGCTAATTTTTAGTCAATCAGTTATATTGGAAAAGGGAAACGTTCGTTACTGCTATTTTTATTTATAGTAGTCAAAAACCATTAATTTAGCTATAGCAAAACGTTCATTTTTTACCTCCATTTAATTTGTATTAAAGTATGAAAATAATGCCTAACTATTGATTGATGTGAGTCCTCCTCCTTTTTTGGTGACAAAATATATTTTTATTTGCCGAAAATATTTTCCACAACTCAAGATAATTAGTATATTGAATACATCGGAAGCTAATTAGCGCATAGGCAGCGATATTACCCAATATCTATTGTACTATTTTAGATAGAATTTGAATTAAGAAATTTATCAGCGATAAAAAAATGGAAGTGATAAATCTTTCTGTGAATACGGAGTTTACTTCCGGTTCATGATGTTGGACTATATTTACAATTTAAGTGAATTTTAACTTGTAAAAGTAGATTAGTTATCATTATTTACCAGATTACCAAATAATGGTAATCAGAAAACTTAGCTATAATTATTAAGTGATTGATGTCGTGAGATAAATTCATATATTTTGACATTATTTACCCTACTTGCTTGTTGTTTGGATGCTAAATTTTGCTACAATTGCACTTAATAGAGCTTATTTCATGTGTAGAATGCTTGGATATGAATTGGAGAAAAGTTGCCCGAAAGGGTACCTCAGAGCTACAAAATGGAGCAATAAAAGAATGATGGGTTTTCAATGTTTTGCCTTATGTTTTGATGATCTAACAAACTTACGTCAAGAACCAGATAGGGAACCCGACACACTTGGCACACATTGCAAGTGAACGAATTCCAGCCTGAACTCCAACTAATGTGAACTGCTGCAAGTGTAGAAAATTGAGGAACAAGACAGGGACCTAAAACGGGGAAACTGATGGGTTTTCAATGTTTTGCCTTATGTTTTGATGAACTTACTGTCAAGAACCAGATAAGGAACCCGACACACTTGGCACACATTGCAAGTGAACGAATTCTAGCCTGAACTCCAACTAATGTGAACTGCTGCAAGTGTAGAGAATTGAGGAACAAGACGGGGACCTTATCCCTTGGTGTTTCTCTGACAGAAACACAAGTCAACGATACAGCTGGAAAGCAACTACAGAAAGTGACTGCCTGCAACTGCACACGCGACAGTGCAGCAGACACTTCCCATTGGGAAGAGGCGTGTACCAACCAAGAATTGACATCATCCTTGGTATATCATTGTTAGTATATCAACATGGTGCAAGGCACAAGATATTCACTTGAGCATTTAGTGATATTCTCTCAAGCAGAAAAGATCTGATCCAGCATTGAAGTCACAAGTGTGTCAAGAACAAGAAGAAAACTCCACTAAGGATCTGTTCCACAATGAGTCTATGTGTGTCCGTAGTTGAGTTGTAATCTTGTTGTTTGTTCTTCATTGTAACTCCTATCCTGCTTTCTTAGAAGCTTTGTTTTAGAAACTCAAAAATCATAAACCTTCTGAGTTTGTGTTGTGACTAGAGTTAGTGATAAGTTAAAAGTCTTTGTAACTATTGAGTAACAAAGTGGCTTGTGGTAAGTGTATCATAAGTTACTTAAGTTGAAGTCTTTGTAACTAGTGAGTGACAAAGTGGCTTATGGTAAGTGTATCACAAGTTAGTTGAGTCGAAGTCTTTGTAATAGATTCATTACAAAGTGGCTTGTAATAGTGTGTTTACAAGTTAGTGAAGTTGAAAGCCTACAGGTGTAGGTCGTGGTTTTTGTCCCCTTGAGTTGGGATTTTTCCACGTAAAAATCCTGTGTCTCATTTACTTACTGCTTCATTAGTATTCTCAGTGGAAAAAATAGAGGACCAGGTACTCTATAGTTTGGTGGAGTCATATAATCTATCGTTTGGTATTAGAGCAGGTTCTTTCTAAAAGGCTAACACCTAGAAAGGATCTCAATGGCCGCTCCACCTAACTTTGAGGAAGGACAATCTACCTACAGACCTCCGAGATTCAATGGTCAGTACTACGGCTGGTGGAAACTCGTATGCATGATTTTGTAATGGCTGAAGGCTCAGAACTGTGGGACGTCATATGTGATGGTCCACACGTTCCTATGAAGATCTTGGAGAAACTGGACCAATGGTGCCGAAAGACATAAAAAAAGTACAGTGATATTGATAGAAAAGCCGTAGAAAAGAACTATCGTGCCAAGAAAATCTTGGTATGTGGTATAGTACCTAATGAGTACAACAGAATCTCAGCTTATGATTCTGCGAAAGAAATATGTGAAGCATTGCAAACCGAACACGAAGGAACTACTCAGGTCAAACAGTCCAAGATTGACATGCTCACCACTGAGTATGAGCTCTTCGGGATGAAGGATGATGAGTCTATACAAGATATGCACACTAGATTCACATCCATAATAAATGAGCTTCATTCACTTGGAGATGCTATTCCCAGAAACAAGCTTGTAAGGAAGATTCTCAATGTTCTACCTGGCTCTTAGGAGAGTAAAGTAAATGCCATCACTGAAGCTAAAGAGTTACAAACTCTAACCATGGATGAGCTGATTGGAAATATGAAGACATACGAGAAGAAAAGAAAGAAAGATAGTAAAAGGAGAGAGCCAAAGAAGGAAAAGAACCTGGTGCTCAAGGCTGAAAGCAGTGACTCAAGTGAAGAAGATAGTGATATGGCCTATCTTACTAAAAGGTTTCAAAAGATGGTTCGAAGAAATGGTGGTATACCAAGGAGGGGCAGTTTAAGTAAGGCAAGGAACAATGATCTCTGTCATAAATGCGGAAAGCCAGGGCATTTCATCAAAGACTGCCCACTTCTGAATTAGGAGCAATACAAGCAAAACCCTGACAAAGCAGCAAAAAGGAACCCGGTTCCTGACAAACGATTCAGTCAAAAAAGTGCAGCTGAAAATGTTGTGAAGCAAGCTCTTGCTGCTTGGGGAGACTCCTCCAATGAATCAGAAGGGGAACCAGATACAAAAAACAGCTCTATGATGGCAGTAGAAACTGGAGCAACGAAATATGACTCACTGTTTGCGTTGATGGCTCAGTATGACGATGATGTGGAGGATGAAAATGATGAGGTAAATTTCAGGGATGTTCAGAGAAATCTGAAGTCTTACTCTTCTAAGAAACTAATATCATTAGAAAATGTTCTAATTGATGCATATTATAGCCTTATTAATGATAAGGATATCTTGACCATAGAGCTAGGAGATGCTGAACAATCTAGAGATGATCTGGTGGTCTGTGTAGTTGATCTAAATGAAACCATAGCCAATCTTGAAAAAGAAAAGGAAGCTTTGAATGAAAAAATAAACAGTGTAGAAAATGAGAGAGATGACTTGATGGTAGTGGTTGTTGATTTGAAGGAAACCATAGAAAGCTTTAGCAATGAAAAGCACACTCTAGAAGAGAAAATTGCAGCTACTGAGCAAGAGATGGATGACTTTTTTGTGATAATCACAGACCTAGAGGAAACTATTGAGGGACTCAAATCAGAACTTAGGCCTACAAGTATTGATAAAGGGAAAGAAGCAACGAGTGAGTCATGCATCAAGCTTGAAAAAGAATTAAATGATGTTAAAACTAGTCTATGTGGTGAACTCGAGAAAAATAGGCAGCTTCAAGCTGAATTGAAGAAAGAAAAAATTGATCTTGAGAAATCTCTCAAGTGGACCTGGTCCTCAGATGCTATCACTGCCATGTACTTTAACAATAGTGGAAACAAGCAAGGAATCGGGTTTCAAAAGGAGAAAACTCCTTACAACCCTCACAACAAGTACGTCACAGTTCCTGATAACTGGCTTTGTACCCACTGTGGGAACAATGGGCACTTCAAAGAAGATTGCCAGGCCATGGTTCAATCTGTTTAGAAAAACAAATTGTTTACTGAAAAAGTGACTACTAAAGAGGGACCAGGTACCACTCACAAGAAACAAATATTGCCTGCATGGACTAGAAAAGCTCTTATTCATCCTTTTTCTCATTACAAGGGACCCAAACTAGTTTGGGTTCCTAAATCTAACCCATAATTTAGATGTGCAGGGAATAGTGAGAGGAAGCGAACTGCAATGGATCATGGACAGTGGATGCTCAAAGCACATGACTAGAAACACCATGGATTTTCTCTCACTAAAAGCCCTGCAATGAGGGAATGTACCCTTTGAAAATGGAAAGAAGGGGTACATTCTTGGTATCGCGAAGAAAACAAGGTAGAAGTTCGTGTCTAAGCTAGTGATATGAGCTGCTTGAATGCAGTTGATAATAATTCGGAGACTTGGCATAAAGGTTGGGGGCATACAATCATCCTTTAAGCCCAAAAAGGGATATCAGCATACCAAAACCATTCAAACTCCTTCATGTCGATTTGTGTCATCCTATGGGAATACTGAGCAAGAGTGGAAAGAGTTATATCTTTGTGATTATGGATGACTACTCAAGATTCACTTGGACACTGTTTTTGAGGACAAAAGATGAGACTTCGAGGTATTTGTGGCCTTTGTCAAGAAAATCCAAGTGAAGATGGAATTGAAAGTAGCTTGCATCAGATCTGACCCTGGAACAGAATTTGACAACACAAGGACTCCACAGCAAAATGGTGTTGTTGAAAGAAAGAAAAAAACTCTAGAAAACATGGCACGGACAATGCTCACTGTCAGTGGAATAGCAAAAATTTCTTGGCAGAGGCAATAAACATTGCGTGCTACTTGATGAACAGGCGCATGCTCAGATCTCTCCTGAACAAAACCCCCTATGAGATGCTCAATGGAAGAAAACCAAAGATAACTTATCTGAGAATCCTTGGATGCAATTGCTATGCTCTCAACAACGGGAAGGATAGGCTTGGGAAGTTTGATGCAAAAAGCGATGAAGGAATCCTTCTAAGATATTCCTCTCAAGGCAAAATCTACAAAGCCTACAACAAAAGGACACAATGTGTGAAAGAAAGTGTTCATGTGCTATTCAACGAGACACCCTCCTCTAACAAGGGAGGAAACATTGATGTTCTAGATAATGAACCACTTTTGGTTCCTGGGGAAGTATCTGATGTTTCAAATGGAAAGGCTGATATGATGAGTCAAATGAAGGAGACAGGTGAAGACAATGCAACATCCTCTTCCACTTCTCAAGATGAACCTGGTACTCCAATTACTACCACTGAAGCTGAAGGAAGAGTTGGAGATGCATCGTAAGGTACTCCACAAGTAGCAGAACAAGGAGTGCTTAGAAATCCACTTAATTTACCCAGTTCCTCTACTAATCAAACTTCAGTCCTCAAATGGAAACACAAAAGCTCCCATCTACTTGATAACATAATCACCCCCTTGAGGCTGGATTCAGACAAGATCAAAATCCAGAAATTCCCTAGTCCTCTCTGTATTTTTATTTCAGATAGAACCCAAGAATATCAAGGAAGACTTGAAGGATGCTGACTGGATTACAACAATGGAAGAGGAACTGCATCAATTTGAAAGAAACAAGGTTATCTGATGGTCAAGAAGAGCACATCTGGAATGGCTCATTCTATTGGATCATGCTTAATCTCATGGGGTACAAGGAAACACAACCTAGTGGTTCTCTCAACAGTTGAAGCAGATGCTCTTAACATGGCAAAGAACCCGGTCCAGCACAAGAGAACCAAACACATGAATGTCAGATACCACTGTCTCAAGAAATAATGTGGAAAAGGGGACTCATTTGTATGAGATTTTGCTGCACGGAACATCAAATTGCAGAGAACTCTTTGGGAGAAATAGGATGGCACTTGGGGTAATTAAACCTACAAGAGAACCTGGTTCTGCTCACATGATCATGAAAGTGTCATTCAGGTAAAATTGGCTAAAGTGTTTTTTCTGACTAGGTCTAACTCACATCTATACCATTGCAGGTAAATACGCATGACGATCATAGAAGCTAGAGGTACAATGTTGAACTGCGAAATAGAGCTAGAAAAAAAATCTTCTACAAAAAAAAAAAATACTGGTCAGGAACCAGGTTTCTGTATCACAGATTAGTAGTAATGTGTTTTTCGCATACTTTTTTCAAAAAGTTGACAAAATTAATTCAACTGCCACATCCGACCTTTTCAAAGTCTATATGTCATGTCTTGTCTTTCAAATCCTTTCACCTCCTCTGCACGTTACGTATTCCCACAAACCTACCGCGTTCAAAATCCTTCAGAACCCGCTCCGTTTCCTTCTCATTATTAGCTCCTCTTCCCATAAAACCCCCTCTCTCATAGCAGTCCTGAACCTCCCTTTCCTCTATATCTTTGTGTTTGCCTCTTCCCTTCTCTCACACTAAAATTTCTCTACCAAATCTCCCTACAATGGCCAATGAACTATCTTCTCCTTCTCCTGCTATCAACATCACTCCCACCTCTCTATCTTCCTCAACGACACCACCAGAAACCCACTCCTCCACTATCCCTAATACTACATCACCCACACCTGTTTCCTCTCCATCTCTTATCACATTTCCTTCTCTGTCAAACTCTATCTCCCTTCCATATGTTGAAAACCCCATTTCTCCCTCTTCTTCTGATCTCACCAAAGAACACTTAGAAATTGTTACCCCTCAGTTATCAGAAGTCACTAAGGATGATCCTGATCAATATTTGAACTCCTCCATATTAGACTCAGTGGCTCTCATAGAGTCACCAGAGTAGGAAGCATCACACCATATCATGGCTATTGTTGCTGAGAGTCTTCTGAATGAAGGAGCCTTCCTTGTGTCTGAGTCTCAGGGGAAGAAACTTCTTTTCTAGGGGATGAAAGAACTTTGGTACTCTTCGAGTCTCCAGTCCATGAAACGGTCACAGAAAAACCTAGAGGAGAACCGATTATCTTCCAGTTGAAACAACTCAGGAACCTCTTGTTTACCCTAAGCCCTTGGAATCCATTCCACTGAGTGAGGTCCTTGTTGATGAAGATGATATGGTTCTCAGCGCGCGGTTTAAGATACGCAAATCAACAGTGACTCCTGAATCCTCTTCCAAGCGTCCCACTACCAGGTTGCAGCAGAAAGAGGCTTTCGAGTCTGCTTTAAAGAAAAGCAAGAGGAGTATCAAGAAAAAGAAGAAGAGGTTGATGAAACAAGGGGAGCTTGTGAATAACAAAAGTATTCCAGTGGTTGAGGTTGATGAAGATGTTGTAGAGGAACCTAGTTCCTTAGTAAAATGATCTACAAAAATCCAGAGGTCTGTGAGTGGAGCTTCCGATGAAGCTGTTGAAAATCAACGTGGGTCATCTGTGAAGGTTAGCAATAAGATTAAGAAGGTTGTAGTTGAGCAAGATGTGTCTGAAAGAGATACTGTGGGAATGGCAATCCAGAAAGGGAAATCTGTTGAAGGATCTAGAAAAAGAAAAAAAGGAAATCGTGGAGGGACCTGGTTCCACTAGGCACTAGGACCATACCCAGTGACAGTGGTCTTTGGTAAGAGAAAGTGAGAGCTCAGAAAGCCTTGTGGGGTCGTATGTTTGATCCGACAATCTTAGAGATGGCAGGTATGAGGCAAGTTCTGGAGATGGTGGAATTTCAGCAATGTGAGAATTTGTTTCAAGAGGATGTGCCTAAGGTGTACGAAGATGCGGTACAAAAATTTTACGCATCTCTTTTCACTGTTGATGGGGATCACATCTGTGTGCTAGTAAATGGAGTAGACATTGTGCTTGACGCTTCAACATTGGGGAAGGTTCACCAAATTCCATGTGAATGGGTGTCCTCAGTCAAGGGTGCCTGTGGTGCTAACTTTAGGAGAGCTATAATGAAAGAACAAGCTGTCCAGCAGGGGGAACGGGTGCATAAGAAGGCACTACTGCCTGAGTATCAGCTTCTCTTTAAGCTGGTCAATAAGGTGCTTTTACCTCGTACTGAGAGGCAGTCTATCGCTTCAAAATCTGATCTAGTCTTAATGGAAGCTCTTGATGAGTTTGTTCCAATCAATCTGCCAGCATGATACAACATATGCAAAAGGTGGAAAACTTTAAAGGTGGCAATCACGGGCTTCCATATGGCTTTCTCCTCACTCGAGTGTTTTAGTTTTACAAGGTTCCTTTGGCCAGTCCTAAAGTGGGCACCCGTAAGAAAACCTTCTCCAAAACCACTCTGGAAGAGTGTGAGTGTGTAAAAACGGTTGGGGGAAGCACCTCGACCATCTCTCAGCTGATCCATGCACAAAATGCTGCAGAAGAGATTAGGAGGTTAAGGGCTCAAAATGCCATACTGGAAACTCAGCTTAGTCAAGCTGCTGGGGCACCTGGTTCTGTTAATTCTTCCCATGAAGAAGTTGCCCGCTTGACCAAGGAAAATGATGAACTTCGCGCAAAACTGCTTGAGAACAACTATCTGCAAATGCCCATATGGACCTGGTTCTCAAAACCCTTGTTGCCTCTCTCTCCAAGCCTTCCTCATCTAGTGCTCCCTTAGAAACCTCTAAGTGACCAGTTGTCTTCGTTCAATATGTTTTGTTTATCTTTTTGTGATGGCATGTTGGATTTCACTATTACTGCTCATGTTTAATCGGTCCATTTTCATATCAATGAAACAACTCTTCTTTTTGCTTGTACAATGTTGTTTTCCTTTTGCTTCTCTTTTCTGACATGTTGTGTGCACATATGTGGCATGAGTTGGCTGTGTTAGACTTCTTTATGCTAATTGCCTGCTTATGTATTTGTAATGATGCCAAAAAGGGGAAGTATAATTGAATCTAGGATCTGATTAAGGGGGAAGCATAAAGTCAGATGTATAATTGAATCAGGGATCTGATTAAGGGGGAAGCAGAAAGTCAGGGGGAACTTGTGAAGTTTCTATTATCTTATCTGGTTATTTCTGCTCTAAATATATGTTATCAATGTCTAAGTTTGTCATCATCAAAAAGGGGGAAATTGATGGGTTTTTAATGTTTTGCATTATGTTTTGATGATCTAACAAACTTACTGTCAAGAACCAGATAGGGAACCCGACAGACTTGGCACACATTGCAAGTGAACGAATTCCAGCCTAAACTCCAACTAATGTGAACTGCTGCAAGTGTAGAAAATTGAGGAACAAGACAGGGACCTGATACAGGGAAATTGATGGGTTTTCAATGTTTTGCCTTATGTAAAGATGCTCTAACAAACTTACTATCAAGAACCAGATAGGGAACCCGACAAACTTGGCACACATTGCAAGCGAACGAATTCCAGCCTGAACTCCAACTAATGTGAACTGATGCAAGTGTAGAGAATTGAGGAACAAGACAGGGACCTGATCCCTTGGTATTTCTCTAACAGAAACACAAGTCAGCAATACATCTGGAAAGCAACTGCAGAAAGTGACTGCCTGCAACTGTATACGCGACAGTGCAGCAGACAGTGCAGCAGTCACTTCCCATTGGAAAGAGGCGTGTACCAACTAAGAATTGACATCATCCTTGGTATGTCATTGTTAGTATATCAACATGGTGCAAGGCACAAGATATTCACTTGAGCATTTAGTGGTATTCTCTCAAGCACAAAAGATCTGATCCAGCATTGAAGTCACAAGTGTGTCAAGAACAAGAAGACAACTCCACTAAGGAACTGTTCCACAATGAGTCTGTGTGTGTCCGTAGTTGAGTTGTAATCTTGTTGTTTGTTCTTCATTGTAACTCCTATCCTGCTTTCTTAGAAGCTTTGTTTTAGGAAACTCAAAAATCATAAACCTTCTGAGTTTGTGTTGTGACTAGTGTTGTCATAAGTTAAAAGTCTTTGTAACTAGTGAGTAACAAAGTGGCTTGTGGTAAGTGTATCACAAGTTAGTTAAGTTGAAGTCTTTGTAACTAGTGAGTGACAAAGTGGCTTGTGGTAAGTGTATCACAAGTTAGTTGAGTCGAAGTCTTTGTAATAGAGTCATTACAAAGTGGCTTGTAATAATGTGTTTACAAGTTAGTGAAGTTGAAAGTCTACAGGTGTAGGTCGTGATTTTTGTCCCCTTGAGTTGGAATTTTTCCATGTAAAAATCCCGTGTCTCATTTAATTACTGCTTTATTAGTATTCTCAGAGGAAACTCATAGAGTACCAGGTACTCTATAGTTTGGTGGACTCATATAATCTATCAAAGAAGACGTGCAAGGCAACGAAATGTCAGTGTCACAGACAGTGCAAGGCATTGTCTAGGGCACTGTCATTGGCGCCCCAGACAGTGCCTTGTGCAGTAACAACAGTGCCATAGACAATGCATGGCATTGTCCAGGGCACTGTCATTGGCGCCCCAGACAGTTCCTTGCGCCAAAACAACTATGCCATAGACAGTGCAAGGCGCCGACGATGCCATCCGAGCAAATTTTAATTCCTCATTAGTTTAGGACATGTAAAAATCGGCCCCTATCCTATAAATACCCCGTAAAGTTAGTTTTTGAAGGGTTAGACATCATTAGAGGAGACATCATTAGGTAGGGTATTCGACCCAAGGAGGCACGTACACCCTAGGAGCAAGGAGGAGAATTCTTCTACGAGTTTTTCACTTCTTTCTTCCTATTTTCATTATTGGTTATGTATTCTAGTATTGTAGTTTTGCATACTATTATGAATAGCTAATTTTTTATCTAGGATTTTTATGGAACCTTTTGTAAGATAAATTCTCGTTATGTTTTTATATAATTGAACGTTAGATTTCTCTACTTGTTCAACTACGTGTTTACTGCTGTTGATTGAATGGCCATCAAATGACTCTGCCTATTTTGGTATGTATTGCTTGAGAGAAGGTACATATTTAGGTAGTTGTTGAAAAACATCACTCCTAACGTATGTGAGAGTTAATACGGAGGGTTTAAAGGTAGGATTAGAGATAACGAAACCTTGGTGTGATCGTAGTGAGCGGTGAATTAATGCCAGCTAGCGTAGTTCGAGAGAATATGTCTAGTAATTTGTGGTAGTTGCTCGAGAGAGAATTACGACACCCTAAGTACTTACGATCGATAGAGAATACTTAGACGAAATTATAGAAGACGTAGTGGGACGGATTTCGACAATTGGGAAAATCATAACTCTAGACCTCCTTAATCTTTTCTCCAACTAGTATTTTTAGTCGTTAATCTACTACTTTAATTTATTAATTAATTAGATATAAGAATCTTAATATTTATAACTTAGGAATTGTTCGAACTTGTCTTTTTAGTGATATTGAACAGTTATAGGAAAACCTTAGTTCTCTGTGGGATTCGACTACGGAATCTTAGACCGGATTATATTTGCAGCGACCGCTTATCCTTTTTAAGACTAGGGTCGGACGTGATCAGTGATCTAATTGTGTATTCATTTTTTACGCCGTCTAGTGCATAGAACTTAAACAGATTTAAGAATCTATAGATTGACTTAGCAAAACTTGGCAGACTTAAAAGAAAGAGGATACATGAATGAATTTGAGTAGGTAAATCTAATAATATGGCTAGCCTTCAAAGGTTTTCCTTCATTAACCAAACAATCATCATAAGATAATCTTTTGAAAGTTGTTGGATTCACTAATCTTGCAGAGGCAAACCAACCACAGCTTAGATGAATGTTGGAAGGGGCACAATTTGTAAAACAAGTGTTGATAATCTCAACCACAAATTGTGGAATTCCAGTGGTTGAATATTGGCTTTGTGAAATGCTTATATCCTTGTTTGTGCAAGACCCTGATTGTCAAAATAACAATATAAAGTTAGTACCACCATACTAGAAATTTTTCTTGTTAGCAAACTTGGTGTGCATAAGAAGCTAACAACCAACTATGTTGCTCGAACTCTGCAAAAATATTATCGGATGCGTGTCGTATCCTTCAAAAGTAGTGCATTCAGAGGATTCGACAAGGATGCGATAATATTTTTGGAGAGTTCGCAACATAAACAACCCGAACTCAAAATGTCTTCTTTTTTTTTCTAGAAAATTCCCCGGGAAACTTGCAGCTGCTACCCTTTGGGTGCGCAATGCATAACCTGCTCACTGTACAATAGTTCGCAAACCATACAGGAGATGTAAACCGCACTAGGCAAGCCCGGTGTGATGAGCTCTGACTGAGGAGGTTGCTGATGAATGGAATCGATCCCACGTGGGAAATCACTTACCCAAACAACTCAACCCTTGCGTTTTTACACTAGTTGCAGAAGTGGGATGAGAATTTTATACTCTTATGAGAATATTCCCTTCATTTTTCCTTTATACAAGAGATTCAAGCATTTATAAATAATAAATGTATAACCAATTTTTTTATTTTTACCCTATTAAACCAGTTAAATTTTTATGGGATTGACCTTTTGCGTATAACTATTTATCAAAATTCGTTTTCCTTTGGCAACTCTTCTAGAGTTAAAACTTATTGTAAACCATCACATGGTCAGAAAGAGAATATTTGAAGTTAAACAACAACAGCAACAACCCAGTAAAATCTCACTAGTGGGGTCTGAGAAGGGTAGTGTGTACGCAGGTCTTACCCCTACCTTCGGGGGAGAGAGGTTGTTTCCGAAAGACTCGGCTCAAGAGAACAAAAAGACAAATGTAGACAATATTAGTATCACCACAGAAATCATAAGAAAAATAGGAACAACATGAAATCCGGAAGAAAGATGCAAAGCAAAACCGATAGCTAGTAAATAGGACCCGCACTGAAAAATAGTAAGACACAACATTGTCACTAGCTATCTTAGATAGAAACCTTACCAGACTAGTCTCACAGAGGAATATTTGAAGTTAAAATTGAAAAAATATAGTACTATATATTTTGACAAAACATTCAGAGATGAAGAGGCTTTTAACCTTATATATACCAAGATAAAAGTTATATCTAAGATGAAAAGGAAGCAGAAATAATTCATAAAGATGGAAATTACTTTTACCATAATACAAAAGTTTTCTGTTGCTGAAGAAGTATGCCTTCTCTGTTATAGTACTTGTGATTCTGCTGCTATTTTGATAGGAAAAATTCAAGAATTTACCTGAAAAAGAAGGAATGAGAGAGTTCTGTTTCACATTTCCAGACTTAAGTCCAATATTGCAGGTTATAAACATGACCAAAAAGAAAAATAAGCAGAAGAATTTCTGAAGATAGCTCATAATAAATGATCTTAAAAAGTAGTATTATTCACTACTGTGAAGTTTGGTTTCACAAGAAAAGAAGTTGAGTTCAGGAAATAAGGCCTAGAAATATGTTATAGAGAAAGTTTGCCTAGAGAAAGAGAAAGTACACAGAGATAAAAGGAGAGAATCATGTTTTAATATAAATTATTAATTTAGAACCCAGTAACTTAAAACGATTAGAATCCCGAACCCATAAACTTGAAATCCTGGCTCCGTCTCTGGTCATGGCTAGCTAGTTCGATGAAGTCACTATATTCGAGGCGCCCGGTTAAAAGAGGACAAAAATTGAGTATATAATATGTTTATTGTAGGTATATAATACACAAATATATAAAATAAAAAAGTTATGGGTTGTTATTTTCAGAGTAAAAAAAATATTTAAAATATGTATATTTTATATGTATATAATACACACACATATATACTCCCTCCGTCTCATGTTACTAAAAACAGTTGTCTCAAATTATTTGTCGTTTTATAAGTTCAAGACAAAATTAATTATTTTTTCCTTTTTACCCTTAGTAATAATTATCCTGGAAGACTACAAATACCTCAATTATGAATAGCTTTGTTGAAATACCAATGAAGAAAGATAAATATTAAGACATGAATAAGGGTAAAGTTGTGAAATCTCATACTAATTAATTTTTTAAGGGACATGTACAATAGAATCATGATAGATAATTTGAGACGGAGAGAGTATATAAATTAATTATATTTTATGGGATATTATTTTTCGAAGCAACTAAAATTATAAATTTCTTTATAAAAGAAGAGTGTTCGGTATATAATCACATTACTTCTTAGATAATTACAAATAAATCTCTTAATAATCACAAATTGATAATTTGCTAATTTTATGTAAATCTCTTAATAATCACAAATTGATAATTTGATACAAGTGATAACAAATATGCTATCACATGTTAATGTTTATAACTTAAATCCATAAAAGACTTTTTGAAATACATGCAATATAATTTTTACACACTAATAAAGATAATCGTCCGTAAAAAATGGAGTTAGTTTTCTAAAAAGTTAGAGAAAGTACATGTTACTACAACATAAAAGATATTTACAATATAATATCTCACTATGCTATTTGTGTATATAAGTTAAATTCTATATCATACGTTGGGATGAATTATTTGATGGTGGGCGGTAATTTAAACATAAAAGTAAGTTAGATTTATTAAGAAACTGATATAGTATTTCTTATTATACCTTGTAGAGCAAGTTATTATATGGTCGTAACATTTGGCTTTTGGAGGAAGCTAAACTAATGTTTGAATAGTCAAATAAGCTGGAAAAAGTGCATTGTACCAAAATAATACTACTACTTGCGTAAATATTTATCGAGTTTAACTTTTTTTATATATATAAATCCGCCTTATTTTTAAGAATATAAATCCCAAATTTTAAACTTCATAGTGACAAAGTAACTTGTACTATAAATTAAATTCTCAAAGGTACGCAGGGAAATCGTTGTAGTCTATCATATTTAGCAAATTTTAAAAGAATTTTAACCAGAAAGTTTGCAGGCAATTAAGCTCTGAGACTATACCCATAGGCTAGTACAGCAATTGATTAAAAACTTGCTATATATTGCAAGTTCTAGACCTTCGTGAAAAAAAAAAATGGCTTCCCTATAATTTTCATAAAGCACTATCTTTTAGTAGTGTCATCTATAGATACCATTTGCGTTATTACGGATTATAGATACCTTTTCTGTGGTTATAAGATTTATTTGATGTATTTAAGCTATTGTATTTATGAATACAATAGCAAAAATAGGCGTGAATCAGGGAAGTCCACTTAATCAGTTGTTGTATTCGAGTGTATTCGACTGTATTCATGGAGTGGAACATGGGATTACAGCTGGACAGATTATTGTATTCGATCGTATTCGACTGTATTCACGGCGTGAAATAGGGGATTACACTATTTTTAAAACGGAAAGTGAATCAATTAACATAATAGACTCCTAATATAACTCAACAAACTCAATTATAACACACAAATTTTGTATTTTCAGTTATAAAAAAATTCGCAATCGAAAAATACCCCAAAAATATAGCAATCTTCAGAGAAATTATATAATACATCTTAATACATAAATTATATTAATTAAAAAACATATGAATACATACATGGCATATAGCGAGACAGTGAATACAATGAAATACATAGAATACAGCGGGATATATTGAAATACAATGAAAAATAGGACAGCGGATACAATGAAATACGTGGAATACAACGAATACATTGAATTACAATGAAAAAAAAGACAATAAATACAATGAAATAAATAAAAATATAACGTGATACATTGAAATATATTAACAGAAAATTCAAGTTGCTCAGCCCAAACTCCGTCGTCTTTGTTCAAGAACAAACCCTAATTTCCGACGAATCCGCCGCCGTTCAAAAATAGAGATAATATTCTAAGATTTAGGTCCTTCTCTTCACTAGTATTAAGATAAAAGAAAGAAAAAGAGAAAGTAGCTAGGGACCAACAGAGATGGACAAAAGCTGGGAACGAAGGCAAATATTTCAGTTCCAAATGTTGATTTGACTTGCGTGATAATAAAATGCAAACTGGTATATGGAAGACAAACAATGCTTCCCGGCCCGATTCATGCGTCTTCGCCGGCGGGAGTTGTTGCGGCGCCGGCTGAAAGCACGGATTTTCTGTTTGGTTCCGAGAAGAAAAGAAAATAGTATGGGTGAGAGAATTTTGAGATTGAGCATCGTGTTTTCAGGGAATGGAGGAAGAGAATGGGATGTATCAAAGTAGAGAGAGAAAGAAAATAGTGTAACTGAATAGCGTATTTAGCGGCTTAGGGCTAGGAGGTAACCAAAATTAAATATTTTGCTATAAACATTAAAAGGTATCTATAGAATATAATTTTTTAAATGGTATTTATTTAAAATAAATAAGGTATTAACCTTTGCTATAGGAGGTAAAAATTCCTATACTTATTGCTAACGACTCGTGACCCAATTTCAATGCAAATCCTCCACCCCCAACTGTTTCATTTAATTCCAGGGAGAAATTAAAAAACGCCCAGATTTACAAGTGGTTATTCAAAAAAAGCCACAGTTTCAAAAGTAATCGAAATTTAGTCAGTTTTCATGTAAGGATAAATCTGAACGAAAATATTGTTCAACATCCGGAAAATACTCTAGCATAATATACTGGAGTTCCAATATAATATACTGGACTTCCAGCAGAATATACAGGAGTTCCAGTATAATATACAGGTCCAGCATAATATGTTGGAAGTTCATACACACCTGCTCTAATCTCCAGTATATTATACTGTAACTTTCCTCGTGTTGGAGTTCCAGCATAATATGCTGGAAGTTCATACACAGGTGCACCGATCTCCAGTATATTATGCTGGAACTATCCGTGTTGCAGTAAAATAGTGGCTATTTTTCAATGACTTTGTAAACACTATCTATTTTTGAATGACCAGTCCGAAAACTGGCTAGCCCGTGCTATTTTTACTTAATTCCAAGGTAGAAGCAATAACATCAATGTCAATCATTTTTTTCTAGTGAAAATTGAAGGGAAAACTATAGAATACAATCGGTTCTGAAAATGTTAGCCGGCGCGCAAAATGTATGTATATATATATATATATATATATATATATATATATATATATATATATATATATATATATATATATATATATATATATATATATATATAACATTCATATTTTACACATATTTTTCTGCATCTGGCTAGCATGTAATTATTTTTGGCCGATCCACCAGATGTGTAACTTACCCAAATAATGGGGAGAAATTCAAAAATAGCCAGATGTACAACTGGTCGTTCAAAAATAATCTAGTTTCAAAAGTAATTGAAATTTAGCCACTTTTCATGTAAAGATAAATCTAAGCGAAAACACTGTTCAAAACCCTGAAAATACGCCAGTATATTATACTGGAGTTCCAGCATAAGTATGCTTGAACTCCAACATATTATACGGGAGTTCCAGGATAAGTATGTTGGAACTCCGGCATAATATGATGGAGTTCCAGCATAAGCACACTAGAACTCCAACATAATATACTGGAGTTCCATCAAGTATAATTGTCCAGTATAATATACTGGAGTTTGGAGCACCGGTGCTCCAGTCTCCAATATATTATACTGGAGTCAGCAAAGTATACCGGTCCGGCATAATATGCTGGAGTTCATACACAGGTGCACCGAACTCCAGTATATTATGCTGGACCGGTCTCTGTTGCAGCAAAATAGTGGCTACTTTTCATTGACTTCGTAAACGCTGACTATTTTTAAATGCCACCAAAAACTGGCTATACCGTGCTATTTTTACCAAATAATGTAATATAAAGTGGTCCACTATTTAAAAGAAACTGAAGTTATAGATTACTATTAACAAAATTTGTTATGTGACATAAGGATTAACGCAATAAACTTTCCCAATCTCAAGTAAACACTAAGGCAACGAGTAAGATTATTGAAATTCTTTCACTCTTAATCAGAAAAAGAAAATTTCTTAGTGTGGAATGCTTTTGATATTAGAAACAAAACATGAAATTTACTCGAGTTTTAGTTGATGGTATTATTTTTTTCCCCTTTTAATGGAGCAACTATCAAGACAATTGGAGAGAATAAAGATTCTTAAATTTTAAATCTACACAATTTACCAGTTCAAACAAATATGTAAAAATCGTATACATATAAATATCAATATAATGATATATGTTATGAACAATAAAAGAAGAAGAAGAATATTGCAGAGAAAAGTAGGGAGAGAGAATTCTTATTGATTATGGGATGAATTACAGTAGAATAGAACCCTCTATTTATAGGGAGAGTGTGACTTAGCCACCAAGCAATGAACCTTAGAATCTTTCTAAATATAGACATTCACCATAATATAATTCTATTTATAACACTCCCCCTTGAATGTCTATTCAATAGATAATGTGCCTCGTTAAAACCTTAACTAAAATAAAACCCAGTGGGAAAAAATTGGGAAACTTACACAAATGTCCCAAATAAATCTCAACTTACCAACCTCTAGCCATTAGTCATAGACTTACCAAAACTAGCCAACAAAAATTGAAAAACCAAATAATAGGGTTTTCTCTCTCAAAGAATCACATGCAAAAATCACCTTCCATATTTTTAAGCGTGATTAGCAACATTAGATACAAGACAGAAAGGAAATTTCATGGACGGGGTAGCAAATAAGGTGATGAAATACAAAAATCTATACAATATTCCAAAAATCTAAACAAAAAAAGAAACTTTTTCAATGGGTATAGTTAAAATTCATTGAAAATATATAGATAAGTCAATATACAAAATTTGAGGAAGATTGGAGGTGATTTGGACTGGTTTTGTATCAAAATTCGTAATTAAATCGAGTTCATAAAAGTCTTCTGCGACACATGTATCAAACATATATCACGCATGTATCACACACACAGGTTACATGGATATACATGTGATACACAATTGATACAAATATGATACATATGTGATACACAAATGATACACAGTGTAATACACATATCATTATTTTTCATGTTCAGCTTTTATTTCGAATTTTCAATTCAAACCACCTCAAAACTTCACCAAATTATTCCAAAACTGAGATTCAAGCTCCTTAAGTTGTGCCCAATCTATTCTAATAACACCCACTCAAAACAAAGCAAAAATTTGATATTTTTTGCTACAAATAGCTAATTGGCTAATTTGGCTAATATTAGTAATATTTTATCAATTGGCCAATTTTTGTAACGAGCTACTTATAAATGGATATAGCTGGTAATTTCCCAAAAAAATTCTAGAGAAGGAAAAAGAGTACACATATCTAACAATACGCCTTTTGGTTGCCTCGTTAAAAATCTTGCAAGGAAAACCTAGTGGGACAAAACCTTGTAAGGGAACAAGAGTACAACGCGTATTAATTCCCCCTGACGAGAGCATCAATTCACATCTTTAAGAATTTTCATTTCATTCTTGTGCACCATCTTCAAAAGATCTTTGGTAGAGATTTGATGAACAAATCAGGCATATTAACTTGAATGAATATATTGCACCTTGAAATCATCATCCTTGATAGAGATGAATTGTCTTCATATGATCTTGTTGGAATCGTCAGTTCAATATCTTCACATAGAGGTGAAAACTCTTGCTATCATATTATCATGCATATAGTTATAGCAAGATACATTTGTGCACAAATTGCACTGAGGATGTAGTACTTCATGACCATGAATTCTATATGGTTTAAGCAATTTAAATCCTTCAGGGATTGTTAAGTCATATAAGCCATATAATAGACTTTAGATGCATATCAAGTTTTCATGTCATGCTAGACATACAAGATATCGAAAACTGATTGCACATACCATTGACTTTATACTTTCAAGTGTTTGAACTACATATTCAAAACTACATGTCTTTCATATGAAACCAAAATCTACTTGAATTGTTTCTCTTCCATTTGGCCAATATTTTTGTGTCTGTATTCAACAAACTTAAGATCCTCATCTATACTTAGCACTATCATGGATGTCGTCGACGAACATTATATATCGGTCCCAACCTCCTTATTTTCATATAGACATAACATAGAGATCTCTTCATTCATATTCTCCAGTTTATACTACACAAACAAAAAAAAAAATCACAATAAAGTAGAAGTTTATTGATATAAAAACCCATATCATAATAAACTTGGAGTTTTATTGATAATTGCACACGTCATGGTGTAAATCTGAAGTTTATCAATATTGATAATTTATTCAGTTGGCATAATTGGTTTAGCTATATCAATTTAAGTATGATGTGCAAAAATAAAAGAGAGTTCACATGGGTAAATATTAAAGAACTAGAAAGTTCTTTACGAATTCTCTAATGTTGCTTGTTCTCATTAATTAATAAGCCAACAAAATTGGGATCGAATGCCATGAATTCTGAAAATATCAAAGGTGAATATGGGCTCATTCACCTGCCATGTATACCACATAAGATGCATCTATGAGATGGTTACATGTGAGATTATTATTAACCTGCAACCTGGTGTTTGCGAGGTAACTTGCTCAGTAATTTAATTTCGAGCATAATTTCCATATTTTCCATTCAAGAGTTGGTTTACATCACAGTTGGTTTAGCAAAATAATTTATTAACTGTCTCCACTTAATAGCTAAACTATTTCTTATGAGAACAAAGTTATATATATCAGTTTGATATACATTATATACGAAAGTATATTATTTTCTCCCCTCACAAGTGGTTCAAAGTCAGGAACCAAATAATTCCATCTTATTATTATTGATGTGCGGTGTATATTATGATTAACACCATAACGCACAAAGATAGGTTCTCAAAGTTGAGGAAACAAGTTAGTTTTTTCTAACATGAGGGGGAGACATGATAAACAATTGACAAAAAGTTACATGGAATGAATTATTATTTATACATCTCGATCCTCGAATAAGATAATATGAACTTGAAGTTCATAAAAAGATAATTCATTTGCAATATATTGCAAAGCATGCCAGACGCATTTGTTGACCCAAAGAAAGTAACTATATTCTCGTTGCAAATTCTCTTATTAAGTCCTAGAAGGACAAAGTCTATGGTACGCTTGAAGCATATAGACAAATCGGTTTCAAATAAACTTCTTGATAAAGAAGATGAGCAAATGATCAAAATGATCATAATATAGGAGACAAGTGATCTAGAAGATCACATGACATATTGCTTCATAAAATCTCAAGAGAGGTTTAGGTACCTGAAATGAATGAAGAGATCTCTATGTTATGTCTTTATTAAAAATGTTGGAACCGATATAAAATGTTCGTCGACGACGTCTATGATACCGCTAAATATATATGAAGATCTTAAGTCTGGTGAAACAATTTCGAATAGAATTAGTTTCATATGAAAGACATGTAGTTTTGAACATGCATGTAGTTCAAACACTTGAAAGTATAAAGTCAATGGTATGTGCAATCAGTTTTCGATATCTTATATGTCTAGCATGACATGAAAACTTGATATGCATCTAAAGTCTATTATATGGCTTATATGACTTAACTTATATGACAATCCATGAAGAATTTAAGTTGCTTGAAGCATATATAATTCTTGATTTTGAAGTACCACTTCCTCAGTGCAATTTGTGCACAAATGTATCTTGCTATAACTATATGCATGATAATATGATAGCAAGAGTTTTCACCTCTATGTGAAGATATTGAACTGACGATTCCAACAAGATCATATGAAGACAATTCATATCTATCAAGAATGATGATTTCAAGGTGCAATATATTCAGTCAAGTTAATATGGCTGATTTGTTTATCAAATATCTACCAAAGATCTTTTGAAGATAGGTGCACAAGATTGGAATGCAAATGCTTAAGGATATGAAGTGATGCTCTCATGAGTGAGAGTTAATACGCATTGTACTCTTTTTCCCTTACAAGGTTTTGTCCCACTGGGTTTTCCTTGCAAGGTTTTTAACGAGGCAACCAAAAGGCGTATTATTAGATATGTGTAACGAGGCACATTATCTGTTGAATAGACATTCAAGGGGGAGTGTTATAAACAGAATTTTATTTATGGTGAATGTCTATATTTAGAGTGATTCTAGGGTTTATTACTTGGTGGCTAAGTCACTCTCTCCCTATAAATAGAGGGTTCTATTCCATTATAATTCATCCCAAAATTCAATAAGAATTTCCTCTCTCTCTTTCTCTGCAATATTGTTCTTATTCTTTTATTGTTTTATAACAATATACTTATTATAAATATAAGTTCTTAACATGAAAAAAGTTCACTACATTTGACTATTAGACTAATCGTCCTGTTTGGTATGATAAAAAAATTCAAAAATATTTTCCAAGAGATATTTTTCTTCACTATCAAACACATTTTAAAATTCAGCAACTCTATTTTAACCAGACTATTTTAAAAATACAAGTGAGATAAGCCATTTAATCTATTTTGCATAATTACTACTTTTAGAAAATATTCTAGCATTTGAATGCCATAAAATAATTTATTTTCTAAATAATATTTTTCGGAAAACATTGATCATAAAAACATTTTTGGAAAAACATTTTCAATCAAGACTAAATACACCGAGATGATAAAGTTAACTTTTAATTACACTTATATTAGGGTTTATCTTAAACCCTGAGCTCCCACTCTTTTCGTGTACACAATACACTCGAAATGGAGAATGTCGTCGACGACGACGACGATTTCGGCGATCTCTACGCCGACGTCGAAGTCCAAGCAAGCTCAGCAATATACACCGTACAGAACTCAACGCAGCTTCAAACGAAAGTCAACGACGTTGACTGTAATGCGGGCGGTAACTTCAACGGTGAAAATGGAGTAGGAGAAGTGGAAGAGGAATGTCAGAGCGAGAGTGAGGATGATTTAAACATAGTGTTGAATTATGATGAAGAAGATTATGATAATCATTTTCTCAATGAAGATGGAATTGAGGAAAATGGAGGAAATGCTGAAGGAAATGGCTCAGGACAAAAATCAAACAACAGCGAAAATGGCAATGCAGAAAAAAACAGTTACAAGGTAGCATTAGGCTGTAAAACTGAGGAAAAAAGTTAGTTTAAAATTTGAGTTTATACTTCTAAATTGCTCTGGTATTGATTAATTATTGAACCTGACCGAGGGTCCGAGACAAGTTGGTTAGTTTTTTCAACAGTAGTTGATTTCTTCCTAGGTAGAGTTACCTTTAGGCAGCAGGGTATTCGGTGAACGGGCAAGCTGAACTGGACACCACGGTAGTAAGAAAAAAAGGAAAAGAAAAGAAAGTTCTTAGATATTGGAACATGTATAAATATCTAGAACCCAATTATTATTGGATACTAACTTGAGGTCGTTGTTGAAACCTATAAACTTCAAATTCTAGATCGACCTCTGATCATTTAGAATGTGAAATTAGAGAAAAAATGTAGTGTAAATTTGAATTTATTTCATAATTGTTTTGGTATTGCTTAATTGAACCTGATTGAGTAGTTGCTTAGATTTTTGGATGCTTATTTTGGTTTTGCTTTTATGCAAAAGCGGGTGGATGTTAGTACAAAGCAAATTTTGTATATTCTGATATTTATGTCATTTTCTATTTTCGAGAACTCTTACCGGGCAGTAATTAAGTTGAACTAATTCTTTTTATTAGAAGTTTGATTGCTTGAGAATCTGAAGATTAGGTAAATATACACACTATTCCTATTTGTTTGGCATTATTTGCTGATCAAGAGTCCAGTTAAGTTCGAGAGTAATTCATTTTCTTAAAAAACTTAAAATTTAAATATTTTGAAGCTACTATATGTTACAATTATCCTCATATTAAATTGTGAAAATACATTTTCGAATGTTGCTCAAAGTCACTTAGTTTGAAACCCAGGAAGCGAGAAGTCCCAATTTTTTCGGAGTGGGAGAAATATAAATTAGAGTTGTTTTGATATTGCTTTGGGTTTAATTCAAGTGTTAAACCCGCCTAAACCGAGTTGATATATATATATATATATATATATATGCATGTTTATATTGTTTATTAGAAAATGGGCAGAATCATGCTTTATATCATGTATCTTGGTTTTGCTCTTTTTCAAAGCAAAGGCAGAGAATATTTGCTTCCCTTGTTTTTTGGGTTGATCTTCTTGTGATACACCTACCATCAATTGCTGCAACTTGGGAATTTACTGAAATTATCTTTAGATATTTCTTCTTGATTATCTATTTTGAATTCTTCAATTGTGACAATTTTCATGGTGATATGTTTCTTCAGCGTTTACATGAATTACTGCAGTTTAGCTTTTGTGGATTAGTTAAGGTGCGCGCAAGTTGGCCAGAATACAACGTATACAAAATGAAGATGAATTAATGCAGTTTTGTTACTTCATAGTGCTTCATGCTCCATATTATGATTTCCCCCTATTTTTCTGTAGAACACCAGACCTCCACAAGCAGCATATTCAAGTCATCTCAAAGCCAATGGATCTTCTTGCTTACATTCTTACTCTACGGCATTGGTCAAGGGCACCTGGGAGGATAATGGTTACATGCAAAGGATGGGCTCAGGCCCTGCTGCTCAAAATGGACAGAGCTTCTCACTTCCTCGGTCGAGGTTAGTAAATTTGGTCAAACTTAGCCTGTAGTCTAATCTTTGGTTAAGTGCTTTCTTGTGTTCCCATTTTTATTGGAAAATTTCTACATTTCAAACGTACTGATAAAAGAAAATAATCTACATTTTGAACAACTGGTTCCACTTTTCCTGGTGCATATTTGCTTGTTGGAGATAGTGTTGGTCATCTCCTCAAAGAACTGTTGTGAAATAGGTTTAACAAAGAAAACCGTTCTATGTCCTTTTGAGGCAGAATCTTTTCATATTTTTTTGAGATGGTAACATTTGTATGTATTAGTATATGACAGTACATAGGTTGTACTGAACCATATTTACAAGAGAACAAAAGGGAAGAATAACTGATCTACAATCCAAGCAGTATAGAATCTTTTCATATTTTATAGATATGTAATTGATCTATAATTTTTCAGGAATATCTTGGACATGAATATTGATATGTTTGAGAAGAAACCTTGGCGGTATCCAGGTGCTGACTTGACAGATTATTTTAATTTTGGGTTCGATGAAGATAGCTGGAAACAGTATTGCAATTGCCTGGTAATGAATGTATACAAGTTTGTCTTTTCTGATATGTATTATATAGTTCCTTCTGGCATTTTTTTGTTCATCTTTCTTTTTGTATATTTTTTCAACTTTCGAGTATGTATAGTGGTGATAAAGTTGCTTCCACCATTTTTACTGCAAGTCTTACATGTTCATCCTTGGTCTTGATTTCTGAAATAGGATAAGCACCGAGAAAAGGCCAAAAGGGTAGTCAAGGATTCAGACTACAAGACTTCGAAAAATAGTAAGGTAGGTATCTCTGGATGATTCTCTTGATTTACTACTTCTTAAACAATGTGTGCAGCTTTTGTGTATCAAATGGGTTCTGAAAGCTGAGGGTGACCTATTTTTCAAGAAGTAATGTCCGCAAACGCTGGTCACTTTAGTCAGAGTAGAACAGTTTCTCCAGCCAACGAAAATTGTTTAGTCAACAGCAGTTCATACTGTTATGTCTTCCCAGAATTCCCTACTTAATCAGGATCATACACACCACCTCTATATGCATCAAATGGGTTGTGAAATTCCTCTTGATCTTTAACCTTATCTTTTCCATTAATAAAACTTAAAAGCCAAAATAAGTAATTGAGTAAAGGCATAGGTCTGACCCTTTTCTGGAAAAGGACTGCCTAAAAATGCAGGTAATTCTTACCATAATGAGTGCACCCTTAACTCTACCTGCATCTGTATTTTAAAGGTTCTTTCTTTTACTCTTTCTCTCATGCTCAGCAGCTCTTCTTTGCTTGATTTCCTTTTTGTTAAGATGCTGTACTCGAGATGCCAATGGATTGGTTGCCACCCATTTGAGGGTGCTGGACTATGAGAACCTGTTATAGTTGGCAAAACTTGTAAAGAAGAAATTACCTTTATGATGGACGGGCATTTTATTCTGAATTGCATTGGAAAACTAGCATCTTCTGTTCAAACCATGCCGAGTATGGAATTTAAAAGGAAAAAAAATTTGTAGATGTCTTTGTAACCTAGCCGTTTTATAATGTTTTCTGAAATTGAACTTTAATGATACTTATGGTCTAAACTTGCCATGATCAGCCCAAAGGTAGAGAAATTGAGGTGGAAGAGAGCATCATCGAGCGTCAACCATCGACAGATGTGGAACGTTCACAGGATCGGGATTCTAATGTTGTCATACAGGTAACAAACTTTTTGATTCTGCCCACTTCTTGACCATCTAAGCACTGTCTTCTCAGTCTTGTGCTGGCACCAGATCGCTTTGCAGGATTCAGTGGAAGATCCCATAAATTCTCCAAAAGAGCAGCGGGAATCATCTGAGAATGGAGATGTTGGGAGAGATGGAAGGGATTTTCTCTGTTTTAGTAGTGCCAGTGAAGATGAGTTAGCCAGCTTGGAAGGAAGAGGAGTATCAGGCAACTCTACATCTAGAAGGTCTGAGATCTACTGGTTGAACTGTCATGATAGTCTGATCTCTATTAGATTTATTCTTTTTCTGGTTATTCTTCTCTTTGGACCACAACTATTTTGGAAAAGACATGTCGGTAGAAATCCCTTGCAGATTTTACTTTTTAAATCGTTGAAGTTCGAATGCTATATTTGGTGTGACATAAGAGTTTGACATGTGATATGTTTGCTTGCTTGGTTTTGATGCTCGTAGTTGGCTTAAAGTTGTGTTAGCTTCTAAGTTTTTTAAGTTTTTGTCCCAGAAATATTTGCCAAATTCCGTCAAAATTTTCACAGATTTCTTTTTTCATGGACCATGGTAATCTGTTTCATTTTTGGGTTTCTATTAGTCAAATGTGTTACGAGGAATTTCTATCTTCACCTTTACTTTTAGGTCTTGCTTCTCGCTTCTCAGCTGGTTTTCTGCTGATCTGTATTGAATAAAAATATATTTAATGATTAAGTTACTTCATTCTCATAAGTTTAGCTCTTGATTTCAGGAACACACCTGTTCGTGAGCACGTGTCTATGGATTCAGATAACAATGGAAACTGTGAATTCTCTGATGCAGATGAGCATCACCGCCAAGAGGGGACTGAATGTGATGTCAATCAAACCTCGGGAGCAATTGAATCTTCTCATGATGCAAATAAAAGCAGTGTGAGAGACATATCTGATCCAAGAAAATCTGTAATGTTGCAAGAACCACTGCATGGTGAAGGCCGACAGCATAGCCCAGGTTCATCTTGTTGTTCTCTAAGTCATAGTGATGCATCTGAAGATGGGGCTTTTCTTGACATTGAGAAATCCCATGATCATCATATAAGGTCATTACCAAACGCAGACTCTGAGTTACCGGCAAAGGGTACAATTGATTACCAGCCAGTTTCCGGAACCCATTATATCCAAACAAAGTCTGGTGGTTCTAAATATTTTACAAGAGGTAGAAAGCCTGTGCAAAGAGATCTGCTGCATGACAGAAGAAGACCTGGTAGAATGAGTGAAACAATTCCCACTCACCTGAAAGTTGAAGATTCCCGCAAATCTGATGCTAGGATACTGTATGAAAGGCGTAATTCAACTGTGATCCAACACAGACATAGGGATAGACAGTATGCTTTTGACTCTCATGAAAGAGAAGATACTTCACATTTTAAGAGGGCAGAACCCTTTTACTGTAATGCAGGAAGATTTTCTGATTATCCATGCCGGGATTCCTATAAAAAAGATCCTGAGAGGGAATATCAGTTAGAATACAGATATGACAACAACTGGTGTAGCAGTCGAAGCACGAAAAGAAAGCTAAATCCTCTTGAACTATCACTATCTACATATGATGAATTGTCGGAAAGAGATCGACCCCATTATGGGAGCGGACTCACTGTTCAGGACATGGACAATATTTCTTTTCATGAATCAGAACAATGGATTGATAAGCACATTCCGTATCAAGATGATGAGATACCCAGTCAACAAATGTGGAAAATTGATCAGCTGCAGAGTAACAACAGAATGAGGACTGATGATCTTGTAACTGGATGTAATTACATCTACGATATCATGGAAGAGACAGATTACAGATATAGATCATACAACAACAGGGATACTAATATTATAGAAGATGGCTATCATGTAAATTTGACTTATTTCAGAAGAGAAACTAAAAGCCCTAATAGGGGCAAAAGGAGAGATAACAGTCCCCACGATAGTTTAAATAATGTATTTTGCATGGATCTAAAGGATGAGGAAGGGAGATTTCACGGGTATCGACCTCCATCCTTTCGTTTGTATAGGGAACCTTGTACAGCTAGCAGAAGGTGGCAGAGCCCTGAACTGCCACGTGGTAGACATGGAATATTCAGTGGGACTAGGAAATGTCAAGATGGTGGTCAGTCTGCTAATTTGACCAACTCTATTAGTGCTGATCAGACAATCATGTATCCTGGTAATCAGGGTAATTTTAAAAGAGGAAGAAGGTACCGGCAATCTGAAGGGGGGTTGCACAGGGTTGAAGATGAAAATATCAGGTATCAGCAAAATATATTAGAAGCTGAGAGGACATCATGTTCATTCAGAAGAAATTTAAATGACAAAAGGTTTGAGTCATTTGACAATAAACATGGACCCGATCTAGTAGAAAAGCTTTTAGATGACAGGCATGTGGATCATGAAAAATACAAATTGATCAGGGAAGGCAATAAAGCCAGTCAATTTGGTCAAGGGTCTAAATTTTTTCATAGAGATAATCGTTGGAGATTCCCAAAGGGGAGAGATTCTGTTGCCACGGGCTTGGTTGTTGAGAACAGAGAGGTAATTTTGTGTATACAAATATCAAGATTGTATACTTCCATATGTAAATATGAGTACTCCATATATGTTGGGTCTTGTTCCATTGTGCGATGTCATCCCATTTTTCCAAGGTCTCCTAATTTCCCTGTGCGTTTTACTCAGTATGTTCCTTTTCTCTGAAGTTTTCATATTGCCTTGGTTTTCTTTCAAATTTAAATTTCTTGAATTGGCCCTTAAAAGATTGGACGTGCTATTCCAAAATCATATTAAGGTTGCTGTCCTAGGAATTCTTACATTACCTATGATCAATTGATCATCAATATTCTGTAGTTACTTATGGTACCATATAAATTTGTCGGTGACCATTTAGTCTGTTTATTTTCTTGATCCAACAAAAATATTTGCATCTTAGTGACAGTCGTCTATACTTTGATGAGAAAAGAGTGTTTGTTTAACAACAACAACAACAACAAACCCAGTTTGATCCCAACATGTGGGGTCTGGGGAGGGTAGTCTGTACGCAGACCTTACCCCTACCTAATGAGAAAAGAGTATTTGTTTAAGGAGCATATTATCATTATGCAGCTCCAGTTGGTGGTTGTCTTTTGCCACGTGGTGTACATTAAATATCTAATGTGATAAAGCTTTTGCAAGAAATGTGAGAGGACTCCAGTAGTTCGTTGTCTTTGTAGAATTATATAGGTAGTCTTTCTCTTCTCCAACAGTGATAAGCAAGTTAAATATTTTTATATAGTGCAATGTTAATATCTGTAAAGAGGATCTCTGCTAAAGTAGAAAGAAAACTCACCAAATTGTATAGCTAGTGGGTGGATACTAACCAGATCTCAATTAAAGAGAAGAGTTTCCATCTCTGTGGTTGAAAGGGGTTGTGGATCTTTCTATCCTGATTCTGGCAGATTGATACATCACTAGCACAATGTTTCTGCATGACTTCATTGATTGTTTTCTTTATCTCTAATAGAGAAACGGTTTAGGAGGAAAGTCGCCTTTTGTAGCTGGCATTGGCATAAAACTTTGTTGAACTTTACTATTAGTGTCAAGCTACGTGTCCTGAATGAGCTTTTCTTTCTGGGTATCAACTATCATAAAATCGTGCTTACGCAGGAACCTTATTGTTATAACTCCTCATTCTAGCAAATCATATGTTCTTTCTTGATATGAGCTTGTGTACGTGGGATACCTTCTGTTTTTGGTAAAGTATTATTTTTGCTTTCATTTATTGCTCAATATCAACAAATTTGAAAATGATGACATTGAATCCTGTTCAAGAATGTGAGATGGGTAGTGAAATAAGATAAAGTAGATTGCCACATCACTGAAGTTGCTGTTCCTAGTGTGTGCTCCTTTTATGTCTTTGGTGTGGCCAACTTGTCTTTTAGAGAATGATAGTTTTAGCCAGATAGTTAGATTCTCTAAATTCGATTTGAGAGGCCATACTGAGTATTGCGCCTGCTTGAACTTGGACTACAATGAAATCTTCTTTATATTTTTAGGGGGATAGGGACTGGGAGGGGGTGTTAGGTGTAGTGGTCTTCAATTTTTCGATACGTAGTGCTTGGGATCATAAGTAGATAGTTTTCATACCTTGTATGTTTTTAGACCACTTTCTGATATTACCAGTTACTGCTGATGATCGGGTGCTCTTTGTAGAGAACCATGTCTTTTTATAAGGTTCTCTTATAAAAAGATATGGTTCTTGGTCATCATGGTTTTTAAGGTTCTCTATGTGGTATAAATCTTGTATGTATGATTTTTCCCATCTTTTCAAAAAAATCACTACCTTCATCAAAAAAAGAAAAAAAAGAAAAAAAGAGAAAAAAAAGCTAAACACCATATATCAAAATATAAAAAGGATTTGGGATTTGCCCTTTGCCTTTTCCAGCTCTGTAGGTAAGATACTGTGGTAGGCTTAATTCCCACAAGATGTGGAGAAAACTTTAACTGCTTACTGCCATCTCAAAAAAAAAACTTTAACTGCTTACTTTGTTTCATGATTATAATGCATTTACTGCTGCTTCAGGATCCATTTCATTTTTCACCATATAACCATCAACTTTACATTGATGCCTCATGGTAATAATGCACTCTCTTATATTTATATTTTATGTTGATATACTTTGAAAACATTATAAAGCTTTGTGATTATCCTTGTTCCTAACACATTCCGACGTCTTAAATTGAAGTTATTGGTAAAACTAAAACATGGTGTTCTACTTTGGCAGGTCCTGTAGATTTACATCGTATGCTAATTCCTTTTATTCTTCACTTCTAATTATGATTTTACAAACCAATATAGTCATTGACTAAATAACTCTCTTCTATTTAATGATTTAATTTACATCCCCTTTCAAAGTTTCAGCTTTGTTAGTAATTAGTATGATAGTGATGCCTTTTACCAGTTGGTAAGTTCTCTAATTCGTGCATGGTAAGTTTTTGTGTCATGTGAGCTCATGCACGATAAGGCGGCCTCTCTTCATTAATTGTGTAAACTATCAGGATTTTGATTTTTTATTTGTGACTGTGGATCTGCAGTCCTCCGGAAGATGCTCCAAAGCAGGGGGTGTAACATTATTTGGCAGGTATGGCTACTTGGGTTCAGATAGTTATGTGGAGTTGCAGCCTATTGATGGAACTAACGAAACCCATTACAGGAGGACACTCAGAAGTCGAAACCTGACAACTGATCCTAAAGAAAATGATAAAGAGAGGCTTGATATATTCTCAGATGCCCAGCAGGAAGAGTATCTGGATCTTGAAGAGGGAGAGATAATTTCTGAAGTAATGAATGAGAAAACCATTAAAAGGAGAAGCACTTGTTTTGGCAAATCGCAAGTCAGTGAAATGAAGAATTTTGCTAATGATAAAGATGTGGAGGGAAAGGACAACCCTAAAATTTTGGAGATCATGGCGAAGATGGAAAAGCGTGGAGAGCGTTTCAAGCAGCCTATTGCTCTTAAAAGTGATTCAAAGAATCTCTCTAAGCCTTCCGTTGATTTGTTTACTGGCACGACTGAAGCTATGCAACCAAGACCAGCACGAAAGAGGAGATGGGTTGCAAGTGAGGCCAACTAAAGTTTCATCAAATGCCATTGGCTGTGTGGTCATATTAGAGGATCTGCCTCTTAGTTCACCTTCATAACTGGATCTGTATAGTGGCATTCCACCTACAAAATGGCTGCTGATGGTATATCTGGGGTTAAGAAGAATACTTTTCCCATGAAAAGAGGGAAAAAGAAAACACGTCTAATAAAGGATATTGTTATGTCTCTGCTAAACTCCGTTTTTCCTCTTAAAAGTATAATCGATTATTTTGATGTCAAAAGGGTTGCTCATAGCAGGCTACCAGTGATGGTATGATTTGAGTTCTTAGAATTCCCAATTTTACAGGAGGAAGCCATTGGTGGCTCCATTGTATAATGTCTCAAGTCTTAGGTTTGTCATCTTTCTTGTAGTTCCTTAAAGAGGTTTTGGAAGCAGTGGCATGGAAATAGCTATTCCTGTTCGATGCAGTGGGTCGGAGCTTTAGGTTCAAATAGCCAGCTCGCATGAGATATTTGTCTTCTGCTTTACAATAGGAAGGCTTATTTTTCATTTTGCTTTCCTTGTTTATTAAGTTAGTACGTAGAACAATTGACTCGAGGATAATATAGTAAGTCCAGAAGTAACATTTTGGTGTCTAGATTATAGTAAGTCGTGGAGACTTATGGGTAGTTGGACGCCATTTACAGAATACATTTCACCACTTGACCTGGGTGAAAATAAGAGGAAAAGAAATTACTTATGTGCTATCTGCAACTTCTTATTCAGCTTTTCGGTAGTTTGGGTGTATAAACACTGATTTTAAGGGGCTACCTTATCGCAGCTATTGTAGTTTCGACTGGGTTTCTTTTCCTTAGCCATTGTGATACTAAACACAGTTGTCATTTTTGAGCATCTACATTATTTTCGTGGTAATTGTAGCAGTAATAATTGTATTTCAGATAAGTGATGTAGAAGAGACTATCTCATGCGCTTATTTATTTTGTGGATGAGGGATCTAGAGGAGATACTGCGTCTGTCAATGTAATTGAGTATTCAAAAGTCTTTGCCCTGCGCACTACTAAAGTATTGCTGCAAATAACACTCCTTGATGAGTACAGTGAACTATCATAGCTAAGGCCTGAGCATGAAAGTCCGAAATGTTTCTAATGTCACTAGGCAGAACCTTCTACTAAAATGGTGCAATTTTGAGAATAAGAAAGGTCATCAGAGGATACATATAGCCCGGCCATAGTCATGCACCATGGGATAGTGCCGATGAACTGTTTTAGCTTAAAGCACACTCAAAACTATTGTCCATTCATCTACTGTCCTTGCATTAACAATTTCACGAGTGTCAAAGCTGGACAGAAAAGTAATTCGAACTAATCTGAATAATCCCGACAAAAACCAAAATTGATTATCCAGTTAGTAAACCAAAGGTAAACGTGACGTAAGGGTTCAACCCTGAGAGCAATTGCAGGATGAGAGATCAAAGGAAACTGTTTGAGTGCTTGTTTTTAAGCTTCTCGCCGAAAAAGATGTGCAGTAGTTTTAGTCACTTCGCCTTCTATTGCTCGTGGGGGTGGTTTGCTCTGAAAGGAGTTTCAAAACATTCACCAATGCCCGTAGACGATCCCAGATGTTCAAACCATAAAGAGCCTCCACAAGAGATTCTTGAAACTCGAATCCATTCTCAGCAACAGGATACTGCAAAAAGATGGGGTAAATGACATGAAATGCATGAATGATAGAATGATTTTAGAAGATGTGGAACTCACCTGAATAGGCTTCGGTATCTTGGTTTTAATAAGAGGCCACCACCGGTCCTCCACAACTGATTTTACAAGACAACAAGCTCGCAATCCTTCAATACCAGCAAATCTTCCAAATCCGCTGTCTTTTACACCGCCAAATGGCAGGGACTGCATATCATTATTCAGAAGAAGGGTTGAGAAGGGGCGCAATATGAAAAGAAACATGAAAAAAGGGATGTCGGGAAGGGGGATGGCGTTAACCAAGTAAGCTGGGAGGTCCAAATATTTAAACCAAAGTCAGTTTTAAGGGATAAAGTTTGGGACTTTTGATGTAGTTGGCCTTTAGAAGAGGGAGATGTCAGGGTTAGACATGGTGAAGCTTCAGGACCGATGATGGGAGCAGAAAGGTCATGAGCCTCACTAATTGAGAATGGGGTTAAGTCATGAGGGGAAAGGTAGCTTTGGATTAGGTTATGCCATTAAGGGTTACTTTGGCAGTTGAAGAATGGGGGTAAGTCATGATGGAAAGGATCTTTTTGATCTCTTTTGATGTGAAGGTTAAGAAATAATAAGACCATGTGTTTATTGTTCTCTTTTAAGTTACAATATAACATCTTCTCTCGGCGCACGTTAACGTGGCCTAGCTAACGTGCGCTTGGAAGCCATGGGAGGGAGAGGAAGACCTAAGAAAAACCAGACGAAGATTCCAATCAACAACCAACGATCAACAGAAACGAGAAATGCTGTATTAGAACTGTTTGTGTCACCAAAAGGGATACGAATTGAAGAACCAGCTGGAAATTGCACTCCCAGGAGCATGCAGAGTGAGATGAGCAAGGAGGAAGTAGATCTATCACTTGATAAAGGCAAATCGAAGGAAATGGCTGTTACACCTGTAGCTGTGCAAGCTGTAGGTGGTGGATCTGGTAACGGGAAAGCTCAAACACAAGGAATAAAGTCGATCAAAAATGGAACAGTACCATGCAGCTCAAGTACTGTTGAAAGTGGAGGAAAAGGTGAGACAAGGAATGAACAGAGGAATCAGACCTGGGCAAATGTGGTGGTAGGTAACAAATTGGCCATGAAAGGTATGAATTTACAGTTCATAGCCCCGGTAGTTCAAAACGGTGAGAAAATAGCGAAATTAGAAACTGAAGATGTTGAACTAGAAACTGAGAAATGGAGATCTGCTATTGTCCTGTACGTGATTGGGGAAACGCCTACTATTGGAGCAATGGATAGATTTCTGAGCTCAGTGGGAAGTTCTCACCTAAGCCGCAGATCTATTACCATAATGAAGGATACTTTGTGATTAGATTTAGCAATTTGGAGGAAAGAGACCAGGTACTATTTTCTGGTCCTCACACAGTCAACAACAAGCCCATAATCATGAAAGCATGGTCAGAAGATTTTAATATACAAGATGAAGTTTTGAAAACTATTCCCTTATGGGTGAGATTCCCTAATCTACCTATCAATTGTTGGAGTATGAAAGCATTGAACAAGATAGGTAGCACATTGGGGAGTCCGGTGTATGCTGATGAATGCACTACTGGCTCAATTAGGATTTCCTATGCACGAATGCTAATTGAAATGGATATCACTAAGCCTCTACCTAGGTCTGTGAAGCTACAAGACCCTAAGGGGAGGATAATCCAGCAGGAAGTTACTTATGACTGGGAGCCAAAATACTGCACAAAGTGTCTGAAAATAGGGCATGATTGTGCTGAGATTAAAACAGCTCAACCACAAAGGATGATTCAGCAGAGGAAGGTGACAAAAGGTAAGCAAGTATGGCTTAGAACAGATAGAGATGGTGGAAATGAGAAGAAGGTGAATGAACAGCAGAAAATAAGTGAGACTACTCAGCAGTCAGAACCAGAATCAAAAGACAAAGATGCACAAAAAAAGGATGAGGGGTGGATAACAGTCCTAGGAAAATCAGCAGCTAGGGCAACTAAGGCTAAACAACCTGAGGAGCAGGAACTAGCTGGGAGCAATGGATTCCAAAGCTTGGCAAAGGACCAAATACATGATGAACCAGGTACAAGCAAAATGCAGATGAGGAGCTCAGAGGTGCAGGAACTGTATCATCATCCCTATTTTATACCGGTATGAGTGTGATAACATGGAATGTTAGGGGGTTGAATAAAACATACAAGCAAAAGGAAGTAAAGGAGTTTATAAAAGGGAATAATAAAACAGTTTATAGCATTAGTAGAGCACAGAGTAAAAGAGAACAAAACAAAAGAGGTGATCAAAAAGATTGCACCTGGATGGGAATGGGTATGGTGCAAGTCATAAGGGTAGAATATGGGTAATATGGGACCCTAGGATATATGCATTTGAATCAGTGGAAGTAGATGAACAATTGATACATGGTCAAATCAAAATCATCTCAAAAGCAGTCATGTTTGGTTTTTCAGCAATATATGGTCTACATACTATTAAAGACAGATTGATGTTATGGAGTAAGATGAGACAGATTCATAGCATTCAAAAAGGTCCTTGGCTAGCTATGGGGGACTATAATGCTGTTTTACATCCTCAAGATAGACAATATGGATCTGAGGTACAAGAGATGGAAATAAAAGACTTCAAGGAGTATATGAGGGACACGGGGATGAATGAATTACAATATGTGGGAAGGAGTTACACATGAACCAACAATCATACTTATAGTAGGATAGACAGGGGACTTGTGAATGTCACCTGGATGATGACTATGCCAAATGTGAAAGTACAGGTGCTAGAGCCAATGATATCTGACCACTCACCACTGAAGCTAGTGATTACTCAGGTACAAGGAAAGAAGAACAGGCCATTCAGATTCTTCAATTGCATTGCTGATCACCCACAATTCATGCAACAAATTGAGACAGCTTGGAAGGAAAGGAGTACAAAAGGGATAATGCAGACAGTATGGCATAATCTCAAAAGTGCAAAGGAGGTAATCAAAACAATAAATACACAGCACTATAAAGGGGTTGATGAAAGGATAAAGGAGAGTAGGAGGGAGTTACAGTTGGTGCAAGAGGAAATGAACCTTAGCCTACAGAATAAAGAACTGATTGAGAAAGAGAAAGCATTGAAGTGTGAATTAGAAAAATGGGCAAAGATTGAAGAGAGTATATACAAACAAAGATCCAGAGTACAATGGTTGAAACTAGGGGATTCAAATTCAGCCTATTTCTTTGCACAAATGAAGAACAAGAACCACTTGAATGGAATCCAAAGTCTAACAAATGATGTGGGAACTCAGCTTGTAATGGAGGATGATATAGAAGCAGAAATATTAGGGTACTACAAGAAGCTACTGGGATCCAGAGCTGGAAGTATTCCAGCTATCAACCCAAATGTCATGAAGCTGGGTGCAAAATTAAAAAGGGATCAGCAGATTCAGCTGATCAAGAAGCCAGTAACCAAGGAAGAAGTATGGGCAGCCCTGAAGGATATTAATGACCTAAAAGCTCCAGGTTATGATGGGTTTAATGCTGTGTTCTTTAAAAAAGCCTGGCAAATTGTAGGTGAGGATATAACACAGGCTGTATTGGAATTCTTTGAAACAACCCATATGTTCAAACCTGTTAATTGTACAGCAATCACTATAGTCCCTAAAGTCAGGAACCCTGTTAATGTTAAAGAATACAGGCCTATCTCATGCTGCACTGTATTATATAAAGTGATCTCCAAGGTATTAACTAAGAGGTTGCAAGGAGTTATGGATATACTAATTGACAACACACAGTCTGCATTTGTACCTGGTAGAGTAATTACTGATAACATTATCCTGAGCCATGAATTAGTGAAAAGGATATGGAAGGAAAGGGGTGTCACCTAGATGTATGATGAAATTGGATATGCAGAAAGCTTATGATTCAATTGAATGGTCCTTCATGGAACAGGTGCTGAACGCTTTGGCTTTCGCAGACCAATTTGTGAGGTGGATTATGGCATGTATGGAATCTATTACTTATAGAGTTATGATCAATGGAAATCCGACAAAGCCCTTTGAAGCCAAGAAGGGGTTGAGGCAAGGGGACCCAATGTCTCCATTCTTGTTTGTTCTGGCAATGGAATACCTAACAAGGAGCCTAAAGACACTGAATCAGATCCCAGACTTCAACTATCACCCCAAGTGTGCAAAGATGCAAATCTTGCAACTTGGTTTTGCTGATGATCTTTTATTGTTTTGCAGGGGAGATATAGGATCAGTTAAATTACTGTTCCATTGCTTTATGGAGTTCTCAAAAGCTTCTGGCCTGGTGATTAACAAAAACAAGAGTTCTATATTCTTTGGAGGGGTCTCACAAGCTGCACAAGAGGAAATCCTAGAATTTCTAGGAATTCAGAGAGGGGAACTGCCAGTAAGATACCCAGGTGCCCCACTAAGCTCAAAAAGGATAACCATAGTATAATGCCAGCCTCTAATTGATAAAATAGTGGGCAGAATAACTTCATGGATTGCCAAATTCCTATCCTATGCTGGAAGGATTCAACTGATAAAGAGTGTCTTGTTCTCTATCCAAACCTACTGGGCACAAAACTTTGTGCTCCCTAAAAAGATCACAAAGCTAATTGAAGCAATATGTAGAAGTTTCCTGTGGACAGGAGAAGGCAATATTTCAAAGAAGGCTCTATTGGCATGGGAGAAAGTTTGTCTGCCCAAGTCAGCTGGGGGATTTAACATTATGAACATAACCATCTGGAACAAAGCTGCCATATGTAAGCAATACTGGAATCTTTGCAAAGAAAAGAAGAAGTTGTGGATACAATGGATGCATAGTTACTATATCAAAGACAAGCACATATGGGAAATACAACTGAAACAAACATCTCGGATGGTGAGTAAGATCATGAAAGCAAAGAAGACATTTATGGAAGCAGGTTCCAGCTATGATGAAATCATGAAGATGAATAACTGTTCGATTAAAAACATATATCACAGACTGCAAGGAAGATTTGACAAAGTCAGCTGGAGAAGAGTTGTATGTCACAACACAGGATGCCCTAGGTGGACTTTTATACTAACTATGGCAGCACATGGCAAGTTATACACAAGAGATAGATTACAGAGCTGGGGAGTACGAGTGGATCAAGAATGTGTTCTGTGCAAGCAAGCAAATGAAACCATACAGCACCTGTTCTTTGAATGCTCTTATGCAAACACATTATGGAGCACACTGTTAACATGGCAAGGGATTAAAAGATCAGTAAATGGCGGGGATGAGGAACTAAGATGGGCTGAGTTGTGGACTAAGAGGAAAACAGCAGCAGCTGAGTTATATAAAATGGCACTAGCAGCAACAGTGTACTATGTTTGGCAAGAAAGGAATGCTCGAATTTTCCAAGCTAAGGCAAAAGAATGGGAGTTAACATGCAAGAAGATTATACAAGAGCTTCATTGTCGAAGTAGTAGGCATACTGAGAAAATCCTACATAGACTAGACTGGTACCCATTGTAATAGGTAGGAATGTGTAAATAATAGGAAACGGGATGGGATGAAGTAAAGGAAAGCAGGATAATATGTAAGGGTTCTGATTTACTTGTAAATATTTCCCTGGTAATGAAAAAGCTAATTACCAAAAAAAAAAAAAAAACTTTCAAGTAGGACAGTTAGACTTGAGCAGAGGGAACCTTGATATACATAAATAGTAATAATGGAGAAAAAATAATTACGGCAATCACCAATGGAGTTCTCATGCAGATGTCACAGGGTATTGTCTGAGGTTCACAAAATTATCGCTAGTTTGTAATCATACCTCAGTCATCTTGAAGCAAATAGTCACATATAAGTATGCCAAACTCTTGATAAAATGCCTCAAGAGTTTGATGCCTACACTTCAAGTACCTGACACATGTAACTTGATGCGAAGTCATTGATAGCAGCCACTCCACAATGTAATTGTGAAGCTATCTGCTTAGCACCGCGCTGACTGCCTGAAAATACAGCACAACCAAGTCCATATTTTGAATCATTTGCAAGCTGAACAACTTCTTCATCAGAGCTGAATTTCATTATTGGCAATATTGGTCCAAAAGCCTGCGAGCAATTAGCAATTTCCATATGGAGTTAACCAGACCACCTTTATCCCTGTAGTAAACTAAAACAAAAGAAAAAAATATCAAACTGATGATACCTCCTCCTGCATCAACTTCATGGTGTGATTTACGTTTACAATCACAGTAGGAGGGAAGTACTGATCAACAGCACCTTCGCCAATATTGCCTACACTTCCTCGAGCAACAATTTCAGCGCCTTTGTCTAGGGCATCATTTACCAGGTACTGGAGCTTTTCAGAATGCTCTTGCATGCATATGGCTCCCATGTCATACTTCCCAGATAGAGGAGGGCCCTACAATAATATTTTCAGTTTTTATTATATAATTATTTTAGAAAATCAGACTACATCAGCAAAATCACTAATATTAATGTAATTAACAAGAGAATAAGTAGTTTTATGCTTAGGCTTCAGGAAATTATTTTTTTGGAGAAAGGTAACAGTTAGGCTTCAGGAAATTATTATGTATTTATCTCTCAATTCTGGGCAAACTCATACTTATAACGCTCACAATTAGCAGCATACTGGAAACTGAACAAGGATGAAAATGATATATTGGGAGCTGAACATTCAGATAAGATCAGTAAGCCATCTAACTAAGAAGTCAAACAACCATTATATGCAAAATGCTATGTCTCATGAAGAATAAAGATCTTATAATGCATCGAGTTGAAAATGAGGCAAAAAGGAGAAAAGATACATACAGCAGTAACCGATTTCACAATTTTAACTACTTCAGCAACAAAAGAAGAGTAAATGTCCTTGTGAACATAAAAACGTTCTGCACCAGCACAATTCTGCCCACTTGATTGGAGAGCTGCTCTGGCTGCAACTTGTGCAACCTGCATTAAGTTTGATTATTTCTTTAAAGGCTCATGAAATAAAGGTATAGTTGAATGATCTTCTTTCTTTAACTTCTCGTAGAGATATTTGAATGATCTTATCATAGTGGAAAGTAATCAAATGTACTTTATCCCCAAAAAGAAAGCAGACTGGAAAAATTTATACATGTGGCACATCGACATCTTCACAGACAATAAATGCATCTTTTCCACCAAGCTCAAGGGTAACTGGTATCAGTGTATCCGCAGCAGTTCGCATAATCTGCAGAACACGAAGTCAGAACATTAGGATTTATAAAGCAGAAAAAAGAAAAATAAAAAGAAAGGTTAATCGAAGGTATCGAGAACATGAAAAGGGAATTTAAGTTGCTCCACATTAGATATGAAAAGATAAACCCTATTCAGGGTGACTTACCTTTTTGCCCACACCAGGTGATCCAACAAATATCATTTTGTCGACAGAGGATACTAGTGCTTCTCCAGTTTCAGCAAAGCTGGCAAGGAAAATTTGATAAAATGTACGCCAAATGAACCCAGAGCAAAGATGATAAATGCTCTATAAATGCATACCCTGTTATAACTTCTACCAAGTTCTCAGGAGCTCCGACTGCAGCAAGAGCAGTTTGAATGATTCGCAGATAGAAACACCCAGACCAACTGGCATGTTCTGAGACCTAAGGTAACAACGAGGGGATCTCGTCAAAATCAAAACCACTGCTTTTTAGCATTTTTGTTCTGAGAGGTTGTATATTTTGCAGTTTTAATTGTATGTACATATTTAAAGTTCAAGATGTGACAACTACATTTAAGCATGCTCATCTCAAATATTTTCCAAGTGCATACCATGTTGCTAAAGTTCTATCCATGAGCAAACAGGAAGCGTAGATAGTTGGAAAGGAAAAAAGAAGACCTTTATCACAATGCTGTTCCCTGAGAAGACTGCAGCCAACATTGGATTAAAGATATTGTGAAATGGGTAATTCCACGAAACAATAGCACCAACAACACCAAGAGGATAAAATTCCACTTTTGCAGTCTTGTGAAGCATTGATCTCCCACATGAACTGCAAACCACAACATCTAATCATAAATTTCTTCGCCCTTCTAGGTATCAAGGGCTGAAGCCATGTAAGTAATGGATCCACTATTTTAAAGAAATGCAAGTAAGAGAAACCATTTGCATGACATACCGGTATTCAGGCTTTAGCCACTTTTCACCCTCTGAAAGAAGCCAATGTATCTTTTCACATGTAGTCATTATTTCTCCCAAGGAGGCATCTACCATTGTTTTTCCAGTATCACGTGAAGAGATACTAGCAAAAGTTGTTCAAAGAAATAATCCGACAAGGTAAATAAAAATAGGAAGATACATAGTAGTTTAGCTTAAAGAAGAGGCAATTTATATGCAACTAACTCTTAGACTAAAAGCTAAAACTATAGGTTGTCATATGCGAGAGAAAGAGAAATTGGATAATGATAGGTTTTCATAATCATGAGATTCATCTGTTGTTATATTTTTATGACCAATAAATCCCGAGGGCCGGTGGCACATGGTTTGAAACTCTATCGATAATGGGCCCTCCCCTCTACCCTTCTCCACTTAAATACCATGCTTTTGTCTGCAGCATTATTCGAGCATGTGACATGTGCTAACCTATGCATCACATTCTGAGCTCTTACCATTAGACCAAAGCCCTGGGGGCGAGATTCTTCTACAGATCTTTTATTTGTCTATCTTTGATATTTCAATAGTTATATTTAGTATTATTGGACAGAAAACTTTGAATGCAACCAAACACTTGGAATAATGTCACTGGCATAAAGTTATGATCTCTAGGCAATAGTTTTTTTTTTTTTTTTTGGATAAATTGGGCAATAGTTTAATAGATTTCTGCACTTATCTCCTCTTCAATTTCGTAGTGTATGATTGTGAAACGAAATTATGTTCAATGGAACACTGCTCATGTCTCCAAGCACTTTCTATCTGGACCACCACAAGAATTGTCTCAACTACGGGTCTCTCCTGAAACACTTTACTGTGTACACCATGTTAGTGTATAAATCAATAACTGATAATATTTGATTTGGAGGTCCACCAATATTTGATCACTAATTGTACCTCACATCCATGAAAACTGACATATGCATCAACATGGACTTCAGCATATAGAGTCTTCCAACATCACTAACTCTTCTAAATTCTTTGATCCGTAAAATGATGTCCCAAAAAGAAAGAATCCAGTCTAATTCCCTAAGTTTTTGCTCGAATATTGTCGGTTTAAGAGTTTACTGCTCCTATACAGATGATGTTGAAGAAACATAGACAACAATTACCTTAAGCATTTCAGTATCTTTCATCATGCACCTTGAACATATTTAAAAGTGTCAATATTGTTGGTAGTGTCAAACAGCAGTTTTACATGGTAAGTGGTCCTTACTTGCATATAAGGTCTTGATGTTCAATAATATACTTTAGAAGTATACGCAGAAACAGGCGTCTTTGCTTGAAGCTACTCTTTGCCCATATCTTCTGAGCTTTCCTTGCATGTGCAACCCGCTCCTTAACCTGAGCATAATTTAATTTGTTAATTGCATTTGGCTTGCATGTAAAGAGGTGTTTATCTACAAAAGACTGTCGATGCTGGTTTTAGGGGTGAAGAACAAGGAAATTAATACGATTCCAGATATGAGGTGGAAAAAGCTAAGGCAAACCGCAAACCACGGGGAACCTCCACCACTTTAACTATGATAAGGCCTACACTGGTGAAAAAGTGTGCCAAATATGGATTATTAATTCTGACGCTAATCTTAGCACCCCTGTTTGGTTTATTTGTAAGAACAAACCTATAATCTTGAAGTTCATGTATGAGTTTATGATCACATAAAGGTTCTTACAATAATAAGTAATAACTGGCAGGAAAAGAGAACCGGTTAGCTGATTGCTTAATCAAATTCCAATAATATGACTCAGTATTTTTATGCAAACCTTCATGCAAAAATACTACATACATTTTGAGAAAGTACAGAGATTCTAGATACTGAACCATGTAAAAAAGGATGGAGGAAAAAGGGGAAGTTAGTTTAGTGCATGACACAAGATATTGACATTTAGAATAGAGGTACACAACTAGTACATAAATCTGACCTCATCAGGTTTCAGCGCTGGTAAAAAACCCAGGTACTTCATTGTTGCAGGTTCATAGCACTGAACTTTGTCCGTATGCCTTCTCGAGGGAATCTAAATGAGCAAAATTCGTCATGGAAAGATAGAAGTGTCACATTCTTTTTCTTTGTGGAATGAACCATATAAAGTTCCACAAAAGGTAAGAGGGCAAAGTTCTTACAACACAGACATGCACACCACATTAAAACTCAAACTGTGTCATCTGAGTAGTTCTCCTAAAGATAAATGCCTTCTTGATAGTGTAAATGAGTTGGAAGCGCTAAGACCTAAGTGCTACTCTCAGTAAGATGTCAAGCTGTAAATTACATAAAACCCATATTCCCTGTGTGTTCGCTAAGACAGAAATATTTTACCAATAATTTTCAATGTTCAGTTATCTTGAATTTTTGAAAATGGTTGTGGAATAAACTTATTTCCATCGAAAGAAGAAAATAGACTTCAGAAACTTACTGACGGAGATCATTTTCTTTCACAAAATATCCCCATTCTGCTACATATCTTTTGCTTCAACCAACATTCAGGTTTTTTTGACAACCATTACAAAAATACCACAAAAATACGATCATCACATTCTTTTTTTTTTTTTTTTAAAGGTGATGTTTTGGCCAACTTGCGCACACCTAGGTTAATTCATTAGATACTTTCTATTTCTCACCGGTACATGTACCGTGTAACTCAGGCTACCAAGCTTAAGCAGATAAGAATAATTCGTCTACTATAGCTTATGTTGGGACTTTAATCTTGCTTCCCAAGGTTGTCCCGACCGTTAGACTTCCACCTTGGGGAAATTCAATCCCCATACTCTATCCACCACCTTGTATGATATTATGATTATAATATACCAATTGAACATTGTAAAGTGTTATAGAAAATGATTTCTAATGTCAATGCGAAACACTTTCCACAGAATACTTTTCAGGAAACGGCTTTACATTCTACCAAACACACTTCCAAATTCAAATTGTTTTCTGCAATACAGTAAAATATCTATCACTACTGCCTCCTCAACTAACCACATTTCAACCAAATCACACCATGAAAAATATTTCAAACAACATAAAAAGGGAAAAAAATGAAGCAAAACACAATTCGACACTATCTACTACTACTATTATTATTATTAGTATTTGACGGTGGAGTCCAGCCAGCTGGCGCACCTCAACTATTTGAAAGGGTACATGCTACCTTCCACCGGCACAGGTACCGGGTAGAACTCTTCCTGCCAAGGCTTAGATGAGAAAGAAATCACCTAGTGCTTTTTGCCTTCCCATCTGCCTGAGCTTTGATGGGTAGAGTTACCTGGTAATTGTGCTGGTGGGATGTACCCGGTGGAATAGTTCGACACTATCAATAACTCGAATCAACATAAAGTAAATGTACCAAAATTCAACACTAAAGCAAAAAAGCATTTCATTCATTACTTACATAAATGAAGCTATTCTCTTTCGTGTGATTCCCATCGTCCAACACTACAACACCAAAAATATCATTAAAACCAACACATTAATACATGTAGAAAAAAAAGAAAAAAATCAACACTACAGCTGAAGCTGATCAATAATTAGTAATTCGAAAGTAGTGAAAAATGCAAAATACGACGACGTTTTGTTCGTAGGCTTACCGTCGGAAGTGTCGACGTCAATGGAAGGGACATTGGAAGGAATGAGCATCAACAGTAACTTACAGATCGCGAATGCGAATACGATTACAATCAGCGCCCACCAGAACGCCATGGAAGTTTCGAGAAAACTCTAGAAGCTTCGGAGAGGGAAATGGCCAAATCGAGAAGAACGTTAGGGTTTTACGCTACTCTTTAGAAGGAATATTTGAAATGAATCTCCATAGCCACAAAGAACAAAAAGTTTCAGGTCCTCGTTGACGTCGCTTTCAGTATTTATTATTACTGTTTAGTTCACTAATTATTAGTCACTGCTAGTTTTACAGCTTCTAAGTAATTAAGGGATCCTTTGGTAGGAGGTATTAGAAAAAATAATATAAGCATTAGCTCTATGCATTATTAGTACCTTATTTGGTACTCCCTTCGTTCTAGTTTATGTGAACCTATTTATTTTTTGATCCGTTCCAAAAATAATGACCCCTTTTTTGGAAGCAATTTAGCTTAAACTTTCAATTTTACCTTAATGAGAAGCTTTTATAACCACACAAATACTCTGGACCCCTTTTTGACTTGTTTAGGACCACAAATTCAAAAAGTCTTTATTTTTTCTTAAACTCCGTGCCCAGTCAAACATGTTCACATAAATTGGAACGGAGGAAGTATATTTTTTTAACTTGGGTTAGTTATAGGTTATACTTGGTATTATCCTATGTATAAGTAATGTATAGAAAACCATTCCAAGGCTATTAGGGGTCGTTTGGTAGGAGGTATTAGAAGAAATAATGCAAACATTAGCTCTTTGCATTACTAATACTTTGTTTGGTACATTTTTTTAACATATGTATAACTAATACTATATTATACTTGGTATCATACTATGTATAAGTAATGCATAGAAAACCATGACATTAGTAATGCAAGAGTTTTTAATACTTGCATAAAAAACAAATCCCCCCCCCCCCCCCCC
>NW_017671192.1:58274-72206 GCF_001879085.1 Nicotiana attenuata | reverse complement strand
GCAACTAAAAACAAAATACCCCCCCCCCCCCCCCCAGTTAATTTTTATAGCTAGAGTTAAAAATTGTGGAGGGTACTTTTGTAAACACCCAATTTTTAAAATAGAGAATATGGAGGGCATTTTTGTAAACAACTATTTTTCTTAAAAATTATGTAATGCATTATAATTTTAATACACCACACCAAACAGTAGATAAGAAATAATATCTGCATAACTAATACTTGCATTACTAACACATGCATTACTAATACATCTTATTCCGCACTATTCTTACACACCCTACCAAACGACCCCTAATGATTTGTGGTAAGCAAAAATTTTCAAGAAAGACTAGTCAACTTGTACACGTTTTAGAGCTTAATATAAGTAATTAATGTGTTATTACCGGATCTTAATATGAGTACTTCATTGGGTACATGTTTGTGACCATCTCACAAGAGCACAACAACAACGATCCAGTAAAATCTTACAAAATGGGGTCCGAGGAGGGTAGTGTGTACGCAGACCTTACCCCTATCCCCATGGGGCAGAGAGGCTGTTTCCGATAGACCCTTGGCTCAGGAAGACAAAAAGAAAACAAGAATAGACAATATATCAGTACCATCGATAGAAATCATAGAAATAGTAACAACATCATAAAAACCATAAAATAGATGACATGCAATAACAATAACCTCCGGAACTATGATAAAACAAAAAGGAATCTCACAAAAGCACACTTTTAATTAATAATATATATATATAGAGAGAGAGTAAACGGAGAAACTCGAACTAAGAAAGAATTATCCTACATTTGTATTTAAAGCTACTAATGAACTCGTAGCCAACACTCTAGCTCCGCCCTTAAGAATATGCACGAGCATTAAATAAAATGAACCACATGAATCATAAAACTGAAAAAACAAGTTTGTAGAAGACCACCAAATCAATTGACCAAAGTAGCAGACTCGAGATCAGAAACACGTGCAGAAATTGTGTTCAAAGACAACAGAACCAAATATAGTTACTAATATGTGATCTGGGATGATTAGATGAGGTTTCCGTGTATGTGTCTTCGGGAGCATCTTCTCCCGTGGGATCATAGCCAGTTTTTCACTGCGAGTGGTTATCTAAAGTAAAGGTGCTAAGGTACCCCGCTCATAAGTCATTTCCGCTGCATGGTCAACTCTTGCCGGGTTAATGTATTTGAATTAATCATATATTCATTCTTACGCGTTGAGATGCCTATTTATAATGGTTTGTCCTGCATCATTAGTAGCTTGAAGCTATAGTTTAAGAGAAATGACAAGATCGTCAAAAAAGGGAGGCACTCAAGAGGGTAAAGGGGGAAAGGATGGGTGGCCCCCTACAAGTTCTTGAAGTCGAATGGAACAAAAGCGCATATAGGAAACGTAACTCAGACCTATGGTACTTCCTAGGACTCTCTAGGGTCCTCTAAAATGCCACCACTCCTTTGTGCTTCCATGGACTGACGTGTTCTTGGCAATGAAAATAAAGTTTGTAAAAATGACGGGTAAATAAGGTGGGGTTTAGGTAATAAAGTTTGTAATAAAGGTTGGGGTTGAATTACAAACTATAAAAGATTAAGGCAAATTGTACAAAAATAAAAAAGGTTTCCAACAGTCACATTTTTTCTAATAGACGTGCTTTAATTTCCCACAATTACTATTTTATTTTACGTTTCCCCAAATATTTTTATAAGTTTTGGTTATGAAATATTATTTTGTAGTGGATGTCTATAACTCCTAAAGAAGTTACTCCCACTACTCTTCTCCATTATGTAGATAGCTCTCACTACTTCTCACTATTATAGTTGTAACTCCCACACCTCCATGACCTCCCCATGATCTTCCTCCATGATCTCAAATGTTTAATGTCATGTTTATGGCATTCTTTTGTATGCCTCTATGTAATCCTATAAATAGAGGGTTTTGGCATCACATTGTATACACTTGAATACATAGAAGAAATAAGATTCTCTCCTCTCTTCCTCTCTACATTGTTGTCTATTTTATTGTTCTATATTGTTACTTTGAGCTAAGTTTCGTAACAGTTTTTCAATTATAAAGCTGTGATTTATAGTACTTATATATAGCTTTTATAAGCATAAATTTTATTTCAAAAGTTAAGAAATTGAGGTACAAATTTATATCTAAACTTAAATACGTTTGACTCCATAATATACTTTATTATTGTATTCTCTTTTTATGAGTATATTTCATCTGTCTAAGCCTTGACCGCTAGATATTACCGGTATTTGGAAACAATAAAAGAGAGTAACTTTACATATATGCAACTTAAAACAAAGTCTAAGAATATTTATATTCTTTGGTTACTCCAATACTGTTTCCAATTCAAGATTCTTAGAGAAGTAATTAATAAGCTTTTCTTTGTAACAATTCTTTGCTTTCTGACAAAACAAATGCTTTTCTCTAAATGAAGTAAACAAATGAATTCTCCTATCTGTGAAATTCATAAGAAGATATAAAATTTTATTTTTAGACACATTGATTATAACACCTACCAATCATCATATTCCTTTATTTTATGGTTTGTCATCATCAAGATATTTGGACTATTTCTCTTTAATATCATTGCTGCATTCATCTGGTAAACTAATTTCAATCTTCTCAACCTTTAATTTCATATATTTGTTTCTCTTTTTCTTTCTTTTTAACCTTAGGGGCAGTGGAGGATTTAGATTAGATGTACCGTAATCGACAGAATTCACTATATCTAGTTCAAACTATATATGTGTGTTGACCGTCTAAAAATCCGGGACAGATATAAAAAGCACAACACACTCTGACTCTAAATCTTGAATTAGTCGATGCTTAAAGCGGTTGCTAGGGGTGGGTGGTACACATTTGAGGTTTTTGAAAGTTTTTTTTTTTTTTTTCCTGCAGGGTTTGGTTAATTCAATTATAAAGATTAATGAAATAAGAGGGAACCAATTCTACTAATGTCTCAAGGAAAGATGAAAGAAGAAGATATATCCTATACAAATATCAAAACCAAAGATCATGTGTTACTCGATATCGTGCAAGAAGAAGAAGATCTTGTAGAATCAATTGGCGAAAAGATGAAAAATATCTCAAGTTTTCATCGTATCAACAGAGTTCCTCAAGAAGTAAAAAAGGGAAGTGAAAATAGTTACTCTCCTAAATTAGTCTCGATAGGTCCTTTTCACCATGGAGTTGACACACTTAAAAACATGGAGGAACAAAAGTGGTGTTATCTCAACACGCTCGTTAGTCGAAAACCAATAAACACACAACCCATTTTAGAGAATTGTGTGAAAGCACTTAGAAATTTAGAAGAGAAAGCAAGAAAATGCTATGGAGAAGATACAATTGATCAAATTGGAAGCAATGAATTTGTCCAAATGATGTTACTTGATTGTGGCTTTATCATTGAGGTTTTTATCAAGCTTGCTTTAAAGGGTTATCGACGTAGAGATGATATGTTTTTTAGCAATTACGAGATGTTTTTTCGTTTAAGATGTGACTTAATTCTACTCGAAAATCAAATCCCTTTTTTTGTTCTACACCAAATATTTCACTTAGTTCCAATTCCTAAAGAATGTAATTATTCCCTTATTCAACTTTCTTTACTCTTCTTTAGGAAATTAATTCCAGGTGAAGGACTCATTACTATAGAGAAATTTGGCCCTGAAGTTCACCATTTATTGGACTTAGTTCGCCAATGTTATCTCCCAACAATTCCTCAAATTCAACCAAATGGGGTACAAAAACATTTGCACAATGTACTACATCTTCATGCTGTAGGGATCAAGTTCAAGAAGGCAGTAAGTGAAAGTGTTATGAATGTAAGATTTACCAAAGACAAAGTATTGGAAATTCCAACTTTGAAAATACACAACTACTCTGAGATTTTATTCAGAAATCTAATGGCACTGGAGCATTTTGGTTCAACAAGTATGCGAGTGAGATATCCAGCGTCTGATGTTCGTACAACAGTATCCACAACTACTTTACGGGCTCACAGTAACATTGGTTCGAAACACGTTATGTCTTACGTTTACCTCATGAAATCTCTTGTAAGGTCTGCAAAAGATGCAAGCCATTTAATACAGAGGGAGATTTTGGACAGCAGTTTATATAATGATGAAGAGATTTTTCAACTGTTCCATAAGCTTCATGTTGAGTTTGATGTCAAGGATTTCTATTATAGTGGACTTTGTGAGAAAGTTAATGGATACAAGAAGAAAACAATGTGGAAAGTATGTTGCCAGAAACTCAGCAATGTATATAAAAAGACTTCCTAAGGAATAGCAGGCTTGACTGTTTTCTCAGTAGTTTCTATTTTTACTGCAATTTTATTTTCTTTACTAGCATTTTTACTGCACCACTTTTGAGAAATTTTAGTTTTCATTCTCCTTTCATCAGTTTCGTTTTGATATACACCATTATATGCAGATTCCAAATTATCCCATTAAAGGAGTGCTTCTTACCTAGATTTTCTTCATTCCACAAGGCTCGAACCCGAGACTTCTGGTTAAGGGTGCAGGGATCTTATCCATTCCATCCCACCACAACCTCAAATCCGAGACTTCTGGTTAAGGATGAAGGGATCCTATCCATCCCACCACAACCTCAAACCCGAGACTTCTGGTTAATGATGGAGGGATCCTATCCATCCCACCAGTGATTCATGAAAAAGTTGATGCAGATTGCAGCCAGACACTACAGCTCCTGAGATACAGAACTGTAAGATTCCATTTAGTGACTCGGAATAATCATCAAACTTTTGCAGTGAAGTAGGTGGCAGATTAGAAATGAGTATAGATTCTGTATTACCTTGTTTCTATTATAAAAATGAATTAGCTTAATAGCCCATCAATCTCCTCTAAACTAAAGACAAGTACATCCCTGTTATTATTATTACTTGAAAACAGCCATAAATATTCTTAATACGCGTTTCGAACAGAAAGAAGCAAGCTAATGTGTAACTAAATTTCTTTACTTCATCTTAACTTCTTCACATGATCCTTCACATCTGAGAAAAAGGACCCTCTTTTATCTATACAAGAACTCTGTCAAAATAACATATGGTAATTTCATGTTTACACGATCTATATAGTTGATGTCACAACAGCAAAGGGATAAATATACTACATATTTTCTGGATAAGCTGGCCCAAGTGGAGTAAATTGCCAAACATATTCCCAGTTGAACTCCATATTTACTGCTGGTAGATTTAGGATTCATCCATGAAGACAGCACCGTGGCCATTAGCTTTCATGAATTTCTTTAACAGAAGTACAAGTATAGCAATTGTAAGTCCAACTGCTGCCCATGTAAATATACGATCATCAGCCTGCCTCGAAACGCTCTGTTGAGGTGTATGCAGTACCCGAGGCTCACTTGGCCGTGCAGCAGGGAGCTCTATAGGTGCCTGTACAGGTTCTGCATCTAAAGCCAATTCGCGTCTCTCTTCAATATTTGTGTTAGCATCAGATGGATTATGAAGCCTTTCCTCAGCAGTCTCGGCGCTGGGGTTTTCAGGACTCTCTTGGACCTCATCCTCTCCATTAATGTTCTGTATTTCAGGAGCTGGCAAGGAAGTAGCTTGAGGAACTGGGGGTGCTTTGCTTAGCATGTATTCATGAATCTGTAAAACAAACCAACTATTTAACGCTTGAGCCTGCAGACGATGGATTGGATATCAAAGTGATATTCATATAATGTTATACCTCGTCAATCAGCTTCTGGCGCTCGGGAGTTCCATATCTTGGAGCCGTTTCACGAGATTTAATAGCTAAAGCACGCCTTTCTTCCTTTGTATAGTCTAGTGATCCAAGGGCACCATTTGGGTTGGTGGGCATAAATGCAATCAGAGCTACCAGCGCAGTCCGAACTGCAAATCATAAGATATTTAAACGCTAATTAGCTACCGTAGCTCCGTCTGACCAAAAGATGGAAAGCAGCATCCATTAAGACAAAAGACTAAACCACACAATAGCTTGCGCACTGCAAACTGCTTTTTTCTTGTCAATACAACTAAAGAATAATAATTGCAGGCCAATAATGTATTGTATATAGTCGCCAATCCATATGGGTTGCTCACACTCTCCTATTTGATTGAGATTTTTGCATACTGTGGGTGTTTGCATTTTAGCTTTGCTCAAGTACAGGACGCCAACGGCAATCATATAAGTTATACCACATATTCAATCATATCTTCTGACTTTTAAATCCATCAACACAGCCTCAAGCCAATTTTAAGTTCACTCAACTAAATACAGCCATAGGTTAAAAGCACAGGACCATATAATTTCAAGAAGGGAAAATGCCAACTCATACAGATGAAGATACATTTTTATGTCCTAACATGACATTGCCTAAATTTGCATCCCCCCCCCCCCCCAAAAAAAAAAAAGAAAAAGAAAACACTGATGCAACAATATGAAAGTGAATTATTCATTAAAATATAACATAGTGCAAAAATGGTAGAGAGAATGATGAAGTTACCACTCCATGACGGTTGCCAGTGCTCAGGGTGATGATTCGAAATGCTCAAACATATCTTGGTTTGGGTTTCAAAACGTCCATTGGGCTGAAAAGAGAATCAACCATGAGTTAGCAGAGTATTAAACATGAAATGCATCGACTCTAAACCCAGATGGTAATGGAATGGGATAGGGTTTTGCTTCTCCTGTTAGTAGCCTATCCCAACCCACAAGACAGGCTCCCTTTTCCCTGCACAACTCATGTGACCACCCACTGCTCCCAACAATGCCATATCTTCTCTTTCAGTTTGTTCGTGCTTTTCCCTTTGGTTTGCTTTTTCCAATCTTTTTCGCTACCCTCCCGAGAAAAACTAGGTAGTGGGGGGGAAACTTGGGTCACACTTCAAAAACATATTCCAGATTTGCACATGGAGCAAAGCAAAGACTTCCTGAAGTACTCATTTTATTTTATGAAGTAAGAGACTTTCATTAAAGGCATCAAGAAGATGCAAAACAAAAGAGAGTACAAGTAATCGACTTTCCTTCAGTACTCTTCAGTCAGATCTTATCCTATGGTAAGACTTTCCAAAGATTTGCTTACTTTCCACTTGAATTACAAACCTCCTTAGCCTCTTTTTCCCAAGATACCTGCTATTTATCCTTTTTTTTCACATCAAAATTAATTAGCACCCTGCCCAGCCCAATCTGTGAAGCCCGCTTGTGGCAGGTGAGGTTAGACCAACATCACTAGCCCCATTCTGATCTCTACTAAAACTTATACCATAAAATGACTTGAGTAGTAAGACTAGCTTTTAAAACAGCAAGAAACTTACAGTCAAAAGCATGAAAGAAGGAGGCTTGAAAGGATATTCGGCAGGCAACTGGATCCGTCCATGATAAATCCCCCCTTCAAACTCAGAATCTCGTGGACCCCTGATTGCGAATTGCCATTCAAAGATGTTCTCCTGAGAATGTAACATAAAAGTCAGCTTAAGTTGTTGTGTCATCGTACAACTTCCAGATTAAAAAATAACTTGTTAATAGAAGATAACTAGTCATTTGTCGTAAGAATGTGATGCAAGATAGGATATTTCTGAAAGCAATACCTACAGAAGCTATTATGATTAGATCCATTTACTAGTGATGGATTCAAGAATCCAAAATACACACTGTCACCTCATAAGGGAAGGAAAATGCCCAAAATCAAATCCTGACCTATTTATATCATAACAACAGAATGGCATCAAACTGAGCTAGAAGAGCACGGAGCTCATTCATCGTTAGTGAGGTTGATTCTTAAGCAGGATCAACCATAATCCTTAACATATTTGAATTTAGAACACAAAAACCACTATGCCAAATCGTATCGAAGCTTAAGAGTTTTATATCATGGGCATAGGACCACTATTACTTTTAAATAGTACAAATCACGTGTTGCTGCCTTGTTCAATTTGTAATTTAGTTTATTTCAGCAGTCGACAAAGAAGGATTTGTCAAAGCAGTTTCAAATTTTAAGACTTGTACATCCACGTAGGAATAAAAGTGAGATTTAGAGAACCTCTAGCTTTAAAGAATCTCTAATTTGCCCTAATTGACAAATTATACTATAAGAATGAAATAGGCCTGAATAAAGTAAAATGAATACAAAGGATGGTTAATAGGTGATTGGCAAAGTTACCTAGTACCTAGGTACCTATGTTGGTGGGAAGTAGCAGGTACCCGGTGGAATAGTCGCGCAAACTGGTCAGGACACCACCATCATAAAAGAAAAGAAACTGTAGTAGGTACAACAGGCATTAAATCAATCTAGCTATGTCCAATCCTCTAAATACTGCTTGACATAGAGACCTCATATATTCGAACTTAACTAGTCTGGAATTGAGTCGGTAGTTCACACAATCCTTGAAGTAAATGCAAAAGCGTGATAAAGTTTATCCAACAGGATAAACTTGACCAACTAGAAGATAGACAATTTGCACACAGCTGAACTACAGGAAAATAACAAATAACATATGCAAAACAGCACTGTAAAACCAAATTGGTACGTTGTATAAAATGAATCCAGAAGAAACTATGGAACACGAAGCATCACTAACTCAGCCAAAGGCCTAAATGGATAAAAAAGAAATCAAAATAATCAGATCAACATGAACAACCAAGAAATTCAAGCAGAAACAGCTATGAAAAGGAACATTATCCATAAAATCAGAATGCAATGAAGTTGAATCAACGAAACCCCTTCCTTGCCAATTCGGAAAACCATCAAACCTCACTTCCACAGTAAAAAAACAAACCGTATACAAACACATATAACCCCCCCCCCCTCCCGACACACCCTACACACATCTACATGTGCACAAACAGACAAATTTTCCTATTTATTTGATCGTTATTGCTTGTGGCCAGTAATTTGACCAACTTTCAGATGGATCCAGCAAATTACCTACACCTCCACTCGAATATATCTACAGTTTTTGCTCATGGCCAGTAAGTTCTACTATATTTCTAAGCTAAATCAGACTATATAAATTCTCAATTTCTAAAATTACCGATCGAGATTAGGAAATTTCGCACAACAATTTCAATTCACCTAATAAGTTAAAATTTTTAATCAAATATCAATTGATTTGAATCTCAGAAAGCAAACAATGTACGAAATTTAAATTATAGATCCGCCACATGTCCAAAGAGAAAAAACAGATGAATCATGAAAGGGTAGGGTAAATTTTCGTAAATATTTGGAAAATCAAGGATTAAAATGAAACCTCGAGAGGAAGGCTCATGAAATCATCGGAAGGATTAGATTGCATCTCTTTAACCTCCTGTAGTATTCTCTTCACCGCTGGATTTTTCAGATTATACTTATCCTCCGCCATCTCTATCGATCTGAGCCGCCACCGACCACCGTACGTCGGAATATTAAACCTACCGCCGGTCGAAAAGTTCCACCGATGATAATGATGAAAATTGGTGGGAATAAATAAGCGAAGACTTTGTTTTTGGGAAAAAGTGGAAGCGAGGGGGTTGGATTTTAAGATGAGGGAGGAGGACACGTCAATCATGATGACGTGGCAGTAAATTATTGGGTACAATGACAAACTCTTAATGGCTGTTTTCGTAAAGAGTGATTGTGAAGATTTAGGAAATTTATTTAGGCTAATCCTAAGGGGAGTGATAATGATTTGTTGAGAAAAAGGAGTACTAGTTAAAACTTTGCGATTCGAACTCTTCCATGTTTTTTTAGTAACTATCAAAATGATCTATACTTCTTCGCAACTCGTATAAACGCAAGGCATTTCCCACAAGTAAAATCTCAACAAAATAGTGTAAGCAAATCTTATCTTTACCTTTATATACGGTCGAAACCGGGCTCGTTCACTGCATGACAGGTCGGGACTGAAACATGATGGGTTGAAGCTTGACCCCAGATTATATCGAACCAAGGTACGAAGTTAGATCATCGAGCCCGTGACTCCGGAACCGACCTCGACTCCGAACAAAATCGAGGAAACTTTATCGGACCAAATAACGGAAGGCCAAAATATCCGCAATCGGTCGGATATCACGGTGGAAATCTCGGCACGTATCAAGGAGAGCCGATTAGTTAGCAAATTATGAGGTTTTCTACCTTTTAAAGAATTGTATCTAGAGTAGGACTACCCTACTATATAAAAGGGAGTCTGATCATTTGTAAGGGACATTGTAACACAAATCCAAAGGCAATACATTATTATTTCTAGTTCTTATTATCTTGCTATTCTTTTCTGACATCAATTGAGGCAATTTCTAGCTCGAGGGTGACCAACCTTCAAGGCTAACACTATTCAACTTGTGTGGTTTGCATTCATTTTTCTGTCATTGATTTCAATATTAATATGTTTCTCAATTTGTGTCAAATTATATCACGTATCCTTAAAACCGCGTATAAATTCAATTGTTATTCGATTTTGAGGGTAAACAGTTTGTCGCCCACCGTGGGGCTAAGGATAATAGTGATTATTTGATGCGAATTTCCATAATACACACTATTTTTCACTTGTTCTCTGAAGTGTTTTTGATTCATGCTTAAGCTCAATGTCAAACTCACAATTAGCACCTCTACCTACTGACGTTGAGTCTAGTCACCACGGTGAAAACAATATCATAGCACCGGGTAACGAGGTACTGCCTGTTGATCCCGTCGAAATTCCAGTTGCGGACCCGTTGGACGCTAATTCGCATGTGGCTATCAATACAAGCCTCCCTACTGACCCCGAGAATAGCATCCGTGGTGGAGCCCGGTTAACGACACAGAATACTCAAAACAGTGAAGGACACAAGGTCAATCTACGAATGATCTTCGAAATGTTGCAGGCTCAACATGAGGCAATAACTCAGTTACAAAACCAGAGCCGCATACCGAGCATGATCGAGCCCGATCCATCTCATAAGATCACTCGCAGGGAGGGACTGGTCGCGGAAAGGTCGAATGGGAGTGAGTCGGGTAATAACCCCGAAATCACAAAGATGCTCGAAGAGCTGACAAAATGAATAGAATCAGGGGAAAAGAAAATTGAAGCAAACGACAAAAAGGTGGAAACCTATAATTCTAAGGTCAACCAGATCCCGGGAGCGCCTCTGATATTGAAAGGCTTGGATTCCAAGAAATTTGTACAGAAACCTTTCCCTCCGAGTGCGGCTCCAAACCCAATCCCTACAAAGTTCCGCATGCCCGAGATTCCTAAGTAAAACGGAACGATAGACCCAAACGAGCATGTCATTTCATACACATGTGTCATCAAAGGAAATGACTTGGAGGATGATGAGATCGAGTTTGTCTTGCTGAAGAAATTCGGAGAAACCCTGTTGATGATAGGCTATAATTACGTATTTTAGTCGCTTATTACACTCTAATTTACTGCACTTTAATTGAGTTTGCGCTTTAATCGCTAGTTTTTTGCACTAACGGTGTGTTTTATGCCTTGTAGGAGTGATTCCGAGATATATAGATGCTATGGAATGAATTCAAGTGATTTGGAGCTTTGAAGTCTGAGTAAAAGCCCAAGGAATTAAGCCGGGATCGTATTCGGGGATCAACGGATGATAAAACAACAAAACGAAGACTCGAGTAGGCATATTGCGTACTGTCTAGTAAAATGCACATAACTTTTTGCTCAAAACTCCATTTGGGCTATATAATATATGGTTAGAAACCTAATTCAAAGGGCTACAACTTTCATGTTTTACATTTTTCCAAATTCCGAACATAACAGGGTGCAAAACGCGGTCGAAACCGCAACCGTGGAACTGACCGCGGCAGAAAATCAGAGAGCTTGTTTGGCCGCGGTCCTACCGCGTTTTGGCCGCGGCCGTGCAGCTCCAGACGTAAAAAAGAAGTCCTATTTCGTTCGGGACAAGGTTATTTCGGCCCTACACTATTCCAACTTGTATAAAAGGGGTCCTAAACCTATTTTAAGGAGAGGGGGACATACTTTTGACATAATTTAGACCTAAGGAGGCTAAGGAGACCGGAGATTCGACCTAAGGAGTCAAGAACACAATAGGAGCAAGGCGCAGAATTCTTCAACGAGTTTTTCCTTCTTCTTCCTATTTTTTCATTGTTGGTTATGATTTTTAGTATTGTAGTTTTACATACTATTATGAATAGCTAATTCGTTTTCTAGGGTTTTGATGGAACCCGTTGGGGATGATTTGGTTGTTATATTAATATAGTTTTGAATTAGTTTAATCTCTATTTGTTAAACTATATTTTGATTGTGGTTAATTGAAAGGATCCTCAATTAGCCGTTCCTATTTATTATCTATCTGCTTGAGAGAGAGTGCATATTTAGGTAGTTGTTTGAACAACATCACTCCCGGAGTATAGGCGAGAGTCATAACCGAGGGTTTAGAGGTTGGATTAGAGATAACGATACATCGGGTGCGATTTAAGTGAACTGTAATGCGAATCTACCTAGCGTAGCTTGAGAGAGTGCGTCTAGTAAATTATCATAATTGCTTGAGAGATTTATGATAGCTGGAGAGTTCATGATTGATAGAGGCAACTAAGTCAACGCTATAAGAAACATAAAACCAAGGAAATCAACAACGGGTGAAACCATTACCTTAGACCCATTCCAATTGTTTACAAATCCAGCATAGTTAGTTTTCAGCTGTTTATTTATTTTCAATCTTGTCTTCTTGGTGATATTAAACAGATACAGCTAAGCCTTAGTTCTCTGTGGGATTCGACTCCGGACTTTTAGACCGGATTATATTTGCAGCGACCGCTTATCCTTTTTAGGACTAGAGTTGGGCGTGATCAAATTTTAGCGCCGTTGCCGGGGACTAACGGTGTAGTTGTAGGTGTACATATTGCTAGGTTTCACGTTTGATTTTTTTTTGTTTTACTTATTAATTCGAGAAACATGACATCTTGGAATTATGGAAATTTAGGTGTAGATAATTCTACTATTGATCTCCATACATATTGTGAAGGAAACCACCCATGGCAAAATTTTCAAAACGTTCCTAAGAGCGAGTTATGTGCACCAACTCAATCTTATTTGTGGAATGTGTGTGATGTGTGTGGTGGTAAAATGGTCACCTTCATGGTTGTGCTTATATTTCTTATTTTCCCCCAACCCCTTACTATGATGGTTCTACCTTTTCTTGTGAAGTTAATAGGAACAAAGAACCTGGGAATGCGGACCTGAGGGAGATCAAGGATATGCTAAAGTGCCTTCTGGAACAAAACAATGAGAAACAATTGCACATAGAAAGGCAAGAGGCAACTATTCACAAGTTGGAGGCTCAATTGAGTCAAGTGGTTGGAGCTTTTAATGCTCAACAAGCCAATATTGAGGATAGTAGCCAAGAAGAGCATGAATTTGAGGTGTTAATTGGGGAGGTCAGAGTGGAACATCAACAACCTAGCCAACTAGAATTTGAGGATGTCAATGTTGAAGAAGTAATACTAGAGTCAACCAAGGACGTTGAAGATACAAATTTAGTTGACTCTAGTGCGATTGGTGTTGAGGAGGTTAAAAATCTTGAAGTTCATGTATTTGAGCGCGTTGGGACTCATTCCAAACACTTCTCTACATTATGTTCAGACGGTGAAATGGAAATTCACCCCTATGAGCATAAAAAGGAGTCCAAGGAAGAGGTAGATGAGCCTATATTTTGGATTTCTCAAGGCCGTCTAGGCAAGGTGACACTCCTCGGTCGAGAGCCAACAAGTGCATAAGATTTTATTTAATTTTTGGCTCGCAAGAATTTGTACCGCCCCAAGAGCATAATCATAAGCTTGAAGCAAAACTTGGGGTTCAATTCATAAGCTCGAGGTGGAGGCAAAAAGTGATTCGCGTCGTGCCGCGACGTTAAATCAAGCGCTTGTTGGGAGGCAACCCAGCTTTATTGCTTTCTTTTATTTATTTTCATTTTTTTTAATTGTATTATTTTTGTAGTGTCAATTTTTT
>NW_017671192.1:28824-53225 GCF_001879085.1 Nicotiana attenuata | reverse complement strand
ACTTTTGACATAATTTAGACCTAAGGAGGCTAAGGAGACCGGAGATTCGACCTAAGGAGTCAAGAACACAATAGGAGCAAGGCGCAGAATTCTTCAACGAGTTTTTCCTTCTTCTTCCTATTTTTTCATTGTTGGTTATGATTTTTAGTATTGTAGTTTTACATACTATTATGAATAGCTAATTCGTTTTCTAGGGTTTTGATGGAACCCGTTGGGGATGATTTGGTTGTTATATTAATATAGTTTTGAATTAGTTTAATCTCTATTTGTTCAACTATATTTTGATTGTGGTTAATTGAAAGGATCCTCAATTAGCCGTTCATATTTATTATCTATCTGCTTGAGAGAGAGTGCATATTTAGGTAGTTGTTTGAACAACATCACTCCCGGAGTATAGGCGAGAGTCATAACCGAGGGTTTAGAGGTTGGATTAGAGATAACGATACCTCGGGTGCGATCTAAGTGAACTGTAATGCGAATCTTGCTAGCGTAGCTTGAGAGAGTGCGTCTAGTAAATTATCATAATTGCTTGAGAGAGATTTATGATAGCTGGAGAGTTCATGATTGATAGAGGCAACTAAGTCAACGCTATAAGAAACATAAAACCAAGGAAATAAACTACGGGGAAAACCATTACCTTAGACCCATTCCAATTGTTTACAAATCAAGCATAGTTAGTTTTCAGCTGTTTATTTATTTTCAATCTTGTCTTCTTGGTGATATTAAACAGATACAGCTAAGCCTTAGTTCTCTGTGGGATTCGACTCCGGACTTTTAGACCGGATTATATTTGCAGCGACCGCTTATCCTTTTTAGGACTAGAGTTGGGCGTGATCACCTGTCCAAGGGAGCCATGATATGGTATCACAAATTACCGCCCAATTCTATTGACTCATTTGCTATGCTTGCATACTCTTTTGTGAAGGGACACACTGGGGCTATAAAGGTCAAAATCAGGAAATCGGACCTCTTCAAAGTAAGGCAAAATGATAATGAGATGCTCAGAGAGTTCGTATCTCGATTTCAAATGAAACAGCTGACCTGCCAAAGGTCCTTGATGACTGGGTCGTTCAAACTTTTACCCAAGGACTTAATGATCAAAGTTCGGTGGCTTCACAGCAACTAAAACAAAATCTGATAGAATATTCGGCTGTCACTTGGGCTGATGTGCATGACCGATATCAATCGAAGATCAGAGTCGAAGATGACCAACGTGGGGCTCCTTTTGGGTCCGTTTATCCTATTAGAGCCTTCGACGAGTCAAGAGAGATTTTGATGGTGAACCAAGGTCGAACAGGGATCGATACCAGCCGTACAATGAGGATCGAAAAGGCAATGGGTCCGGACGGAGTTCTATACGAAGTGAAAAAAGTAACGACCTAGGCCAGAACAATCGGGGACTCATGAGCAAGAATGGTTTCGACAGGCCTATCTGACCCAAAGAAGCACCGAGGGTGTCAAAATATAACTTTAACGTAAATGCTACTGCTGTCGTATCAGCTATCAGACGCATCAAAGATACCAAATGGCCTCGACCTCTACAATCCGACCCAGCCCAAAGGGACTCAAACCAAATGTGCAAATATTATGGCACTCACGACCACATAATAGAAGATTGCCGACAATTGAGGGAGGAGGTAGGCTGGTTATTCAACAATGGGCATCTTTGAGAATTCTTGAGTGACCGAGCCAAGAATCATTTCAGAAATAGGGACTCCAATAAACAAATCGAGCAAGAAGAACCTCAACACGTCATCCACATGATCATCGGAGGGGTCGATATCCTTTAAGGTCCGATGTTAAAACGCACCAAAGTATCCATCATCACGAGGGAGAAGCAGACTCGAGATTACATACTAGAAGGAACTTTGTCTTTCAGCGACGAGGATGTAGAAGGAATCATGCAACCCTACAACAATGCACAGGTAATATCTGTACTATTTAATAAATCTTGAGTTAAACGTGTGCTAGTTGATCCAGGTAGCTCGCCCAACATCAATCGATTGAGGGTCGTAGAACAACTCGGCCTACAGGACCAAATCGTGCCTGAAGCTCGGGTGCTAAACGGGTTCAATATTGCTTGTGAAACTACTAAGGGAGAAATAACGTTACCAGTGAACGTTGTCGGGACCATCCAGGAAACCAAGTTTTATGTGATCTAAGGGGACACGAGGTGCAACGCCCTGTTCGGGAGATCATGGATTCACAACATGAGGGAAGAACCCTCGACCCTTCAGCAGGTGCTAAAATTCCCAACGCCGGGAGGGATTAAAACGATCTACGGGGAGCAACCGGCTGCAAAGGAAATGTTTGCAGTCGAAGAAGTGATTCCGGTATCAACACTAACAACATCAAAGGAACCAAGTTCGAACACAAAGTGGGAAACTAAATAGCAATTATCGACACCAGCCACGACCCAATCGAATAAACAAGGGACTGACGAAGATGATGATTACGGGGTTCCCAGATCTTTTATAGTACCCGATGATTCCGCTGCTACAAAATCAACATTTGAAGAGCTGGAGAAAGTCACATTGATCGAGCGTCTACCCGATCGAAAGTTATACCCGGGCACGGGGTTAACCTCCGAGCTCAGGAAAAAACTCATTCAATTTCTCATAGCTAACATAGATTGTTTTGCTTGGTCCCATCTCGACATGACAAGGATCCCACCGAAGATCACCACTCACAAGCTGAGCCTAGACCCAAAATTCCATCCGGTCAAGCAGAAAAGGAGACCCCAGTCCGAGATCAAACATGCTTTCATCAAGGACGAGGTAACTAAACTCCTTAAAATAGGGTCCGTTAGGGAAGTCAAATACCCGTAATGGTTAGCAAACATAGTAGTATTCCCCAAAAAAGGGAACAAACTGAAAATGTGTGTAGATTATAAAGATCTAAATAAGGCATGTCCCAAGGACTCTTTCTCTTTGCCTAACATCGATTGCATGATCGATGCCACGGTCGGCCACGAGATCCTCAGTTTTCTCGATGCCTACTCCGGGTACAACCAAATACGAATGATCAGGAGAAGACCTCATTCATCACTAAACATACTGCTATAACATAATGCCATTTGGATTAAAAAATGTCGGTGCCACTTACTAAGGCCTAGTAAACCGGACGTTCAAAGAACAAATAGGGAAATCCATGAAAGTTTACAATGACGATATGTTAGTTAAGTCCCTGCGAGCAGAGGACCATTTAAAGCGTTTGTAGGAAACCTTCAGTATATTGAAGAAGTACAACATGAAGCTGAATCCGAAAAAATGCACCTTCGGAATCGGATCAGGTAAATTTCTCGGGTTCATGGTATCCAACCAAGGAATCAAGATCAACCCCGACAAGATCAAAGCTATAGAGGATATCACGGTATTGGACAACGTGAAGGTCATGCAAAGGCTAACCAGGCGCATCGCCACCCTGGGGCGATTCATCTCGAGGTCCTCCGATAAGAGCCACCAATTTTTCTCGTTACTAAAGAAGAAAAACAACTTCACATGGACCCCGGAATGCCAATGAGCCTTGGAAGAACTTAAGCAATATCTATCGAGCCCACCACTAATTCATACGCCAAGGGTAGACGAACAACTATACTTGTATTTGGTAGTATCGAAAATAGCAATAAGTGGAGTCCTCGTTTGGGAAGAACAAGGTACGTAATTTCCAATTTATTATGTTAGTAGGACCTTAGGTGAGGCCGAAACTAGATATCCTCACCTAGAAAAATAGGCGCTCGCTTTGCTAAGCGCCTCTAGGAAAATGAAACCGTATTTTCAGTGCCATCCTATATGTGTTGTGACAACTTACCAGTTGTGAAACATAATGCATAAAACCAAACTCTCAGGATGATTGTGATAAGTTATGCGTCTTTTGTTTTGATGATTTGACAAACTTCATGAGAGAAACAGATAAGGAACCTGATACAATTAGTTCTCTTGCGTTCAGCGTAACCAGTCAGATGTCTGGTTCAATTCTCAACGAAATCAGATAAGGGAACAGCAGAGGGAACATATATGGATCAGCTCCCCTGGTCGTCGTATAGTCAACTCTACAGCTTCAAATATTCTCAAGGCTTTAAGATCACAATGTTCCAGTTTGGGATATGGCTCAACTCTTAAGAGTCGATGGAACAGTTGAGCTAACAGGTCCCTACCGGTTCCCGAGGTGACTGTACGAAGTCAACTCTCCAACTGGAAAGTGCTGCCTGCACACGCTACAGTGCAGGAATAATGCAGCAGTCACCTTTCTGCAGAAAGCTTTTTACCTACCTTGCTTACATCATTGTATGTGAGGTCACATATGTATTTTTAACAACAAGGGAGGTAAAACACAATCATTTGAACACTTGAAAATCAAAAGGAAAATATTCTCTCAAGTGCTAGCCACCACATCTCTCAAGAACAAAGCTACTGCAACCTCAAGGACCAGATCCAAAGATTGAAGATATCTTAAGTCCTTAGGTTTGTTGAGTTTTTGGTTATTTTGTTCTTTACTTGTGATTCCTACTTAGCTTAGTTAGAAGCATTGTGTAGGAAACCCTTTGTAAATCATAAACCCTTGTGTTTGTGTCTTTGCTAGAGTTAGTCGAGTTGTGAAGTCTTTGTAATAGAGTTATTACAAAGTGGCTTGTAATAGTGTTGTTACAAGTTAGTGAGTGATTAAGTCTTTGTAATAGAGTTATTACAAAGTGGCATGTAATAGTGTAGTTACAAGTTAGTGAGGGATTAAGAGGTTAATTCCTAGGTTACAATAGGTTGTAATCTAAAGATTGCTCAGTAATGAAGTTGAAATCCTACAAGGGTAGGTCGTGGTTTTTAATCCCGTTGAGCTGGGAGTTTTCCACGTATAATTCCTATGTGTTCTTTATTTACTGCCGATTTACTGTGGAAACAAATAGAGAACCTCATTCCCTATACTGACAGTCTGTTGCTTATAGTTGGAACTGATAGAGAACTCGGTTCTCTATACAATTTGGTAGACGCTATTTTCTATCAGATTGGCCAAATGGGCCATAGAAATCAGCGGATATGATATTGAATATCGACCCCGGACATCCATTAAGTTTCAAATTTTGGCAAATTTCGTCGCCAACTTTACGCCGGCCCTAATACCCGAGATCGAAAGAAAGTTGTTGGTTAACTCGGGAACATCTTTAGGAATCTGGACCCTCTTTACGGACGATGCCTCGAACGTAAAGAGGTACGGACGTTGTATCGTACTGAAGCCACCCATAGACAATGTAGCTAGACAATCTATTAGAACTGTGAAATTGACTAACAACGAGGCCGAATATGAGGCCATAATTGCAGGTCTCGAACTGGCCAATAGCTTGGGGGCGAAGGTGATCGAAGCTAAGTGCGATTCCCTCCTTGTGGTGAACCGAGTTAATGGAACGTTCGAAGTCAGAGAAGAACAAATGCAAAGGTACCTAGATAAGTTTGCAGGTAACATTGCATCAATTCAAAGAGTGGACTTTGAAGCACGTACCTCGAGATCAAAATAGCGAGGCCGATGCCCTTGCAAACTTAGGGTCGTCTGTCGAAGAAGATAATCTCAACTCGGGGGCAGTCATACAGCTCATGAGATCGGTAATAGAAGGTCACGCTGAAATAAACTCCACAAGCGCAACTTGGGATTGGAGAAATAAATACGTAGAGTATTTGAAGACGGGGAAACTACCCTCAGATCCAAAAGAATCGAGGGCCTTGCGCACAAAGGCAACCCAATTCAGCTTGTCCGAGGACGGAACCATGTTCAGAAGAATGTTCGATGGCCCTTAGCAATATGTATGGGACCGGGAGATACCGAGTACGTTCTGAGAGAAGTTCACCAGGGCACCTGGGGAAATCATTCACGCGCCGAATCATTGTTTAGAAAGGTAATTATAGACGGCTATTACTAGATCAACATGGAAGAACATGCGAAGGGGTTCGTACGAAAATGTGATGAATTCCAAAGACATGCTCCGATGATTCACCAACCCGGGGAACTGGTGCATTCAGTCTTGTCACCATGGCCATTCATGAAGTGGGGAATGGACATCATTGGCCCTCTTCCATGGGCACGGGGTAAGTCTCAATTTATCTTATTTATGACTGACTATTTTCTAAGTGGGTTGAAGCACAAGCGTACGAGAAAGTCAGGGAGAAAGAAGTCATCGACTTCATTTGGGACCACACCGTATGTCGGTTCGGAATGCCATTCGAAATCGTATGTGACAACGAGAAATAATTTATTGGCAGCAAAGTGACCAAGTTTCTCGAAGATCATAAGATCAAAAGAATCTTAATTGCACCTTATCACCCTAGTGGGAACGGAGAAGCCGAATCGACCAACAAAACCATACTCCAAAACCTTTAAAAAAAGGTTAGCTGACGCCAAAGGAAAATGAAAGGAAATCTTACCCGAAGTCCTATGGGCATACCGCACAACCTCAAAGTCCAGTACCGGGGCCACCCCGTTCTCACTAGTTTACAACGTCGAAGCTCTAATATCGGTTGAAGTCGGTGAACCAAGTGTCAGATTTCGATACGCAACAAAGGAATCGAATGACGAGGCCATGAGTACAAGCCTAGAGCTATTAGACGAAAGCCGCGAAGCCGCACTGGTCCGGGTGGCTGCCCAAAAACAACGGATTGAGAGGTATTACAATCAAAGGACCAACATTCGATACTTCAATATTGGGGACTTAGTTCAAATTAAGGTCATGCTGAACACCCGAAATCCGAATAAAGGGAAGTTGAGTCCGAACTGGGAAGTACCGTACCTAATTCTCAAGGTCACCGGGAAAGGATCCTATAAGCTCGGAATGATGAACGGTGAATGACTACTGAGCAATTGGAATGTAACTCACCTAAAACGATACTATTGCTAAGGTACTACCCATTCGTTTTCTTTTATTTAAATTTTGAACTAACATTTGCATGTGACTGACAAGGAGCCGTACAAAGTTTTAGGTCTGAAAGCATGCATTGCACTCTTTTTCCCTTGAACCGATTTTGTCCCAAATGGGTTTTCTGGCAAGGTTTTTAATGAGGCTACAATGAATCGTGCTAACATAGAATAGAAGACCGGTCATAAATCGGTGTTAAGGATCGCATCAACAGTATCTGAGGTTTCTCTCTATAATCAACCTCGAATACTGGGGGGCATTACCCTCGAATATCGACTTTAGCAAGGAAATTAGTTCGTGATAGAAGGGTCTCGATAGGTAGGATTTATTGTAAGGGCCAAATGGTCAAATGAATTGTAACGACCCGGCCGGTCGTTTTAAGAATTAATGCCCTGATCCCCTATTAACGGCATTCCCCGTGTTTGTTTCTGCCATTGTGAGTTGCCGGGAGGATTTATTTGGAGTTTCAGAGAGTTTTGGGACACTTTGTCCCTAAATGAGAGTTTAAGTTTTAGAATTTGGACCGTAGTCAGAACAGTGTGAAGACGACCTCAAAATGGAATTTTGTTAGTTCCGTTAGCTTCGGTGGGTGATTTCGGGTTTAGGAGCGTGTTCAGATTGTGTTTTGGAGGTCCGTACTTATTTAGGCTTGAAATGCCGAAAGTTGAATTTTTGAAGTTTCCGATTCGATAGTGAGATTTCGATATCAGGGTCGGAATGAAATTTCGGAAGTTGGAGTAGGTCCGTTGTGTAATTTGGGACGTGTGTGCAAAATTTCAGGTCATTCGGACGAGGTTTGATAGACTTTTTGATCGAAAGCGAAATTTGGAAGTTTTGGAAATCTTTAGGCTTGGATTGGAGAGTGAATTGTGGTATTAGCATTGTTTGATGTGATTCGATGGTTGGAATAAGTTCGTATGATTTTTTAGGATTGGTTGGCATGTTTGGTTGAGGTCCCGGGGGCCTCGGGTGAGTTTCGGGTGCTTAACGAAAGTTGAATTGGACTTAGGAAAATTTGGAGTTCGGTTGAACCTGTCATAACCGCACCTGCGTGAATGTGACCGCAGGTGCGGCACTGCAAATGCGCTTGGAGGATCGCAGGTGCGGTCTGAGGCATTTTAGGATTGGCCACAGATGCGGCCCAGGCACCGCAGAAATGGCACCGCATCTGCGCAAGGTAGATTGCAGGTGCTGAAATTGCTGTTTAATGAATGGTCGCAGATGCGACTTTAGTTCTGCAGAAGCGGGACCGTAGGTGCGGTCCCATGGCCGCAGAAGCCGATTTGCTGGGCAGAAATAAGATATTTCGAGGGTTTGAAATCAAAAGGTAGAAAATCGATTTGGAGCTTGGGTGAGGGCGATTTTGGGAGGTTTTTGTAGAGGAAATCAGTGGGTAACGATTCCTAATCCCTTTCTAGTTGTATTCGAATAATCTAATCATAGTTTTGTCATTTAATTTCGGATTTGGGATGAAAAATTGAGGAAAAGTGGAGAAAAGCTCTTAGGCCTAATTTCGAGGTCTTGATCTGGAAATTAATGTCGGATTGGAATAATTTTGGTGTAAATGAACTCGTGAGAGCATGAGGATTATGAATTTGTAAATTTTACCCGATTCCGAGACGTGGGCCCGAGGGGCGTTTTGGTCATTTTTCCTAATTCTGTGTATTAGCTTAGAATTTATTAGTTAAATTAGTTACTTGAAGTGTTATTTACATTTTGCAATTACTTTGAATAGATTTGGGCCATTCGGAGTCGGATACTCGTGGCAAGAACGTGGTACAGATTTGATTGAGCTGGTTCGAGGTAAGTGGCTTGTCTAACCTTGTGTGGGGGACATTCCTCCTAGGAATTGGTATTGTTGTTATATGAATGCCGTGTACGTGAGGTGACGAGTGCGTACACATGCTAATTGTTGGAAACCCGTTTTTCATTAAGTAAATTAACTGTGTTTCTTTCTTCTTGAACATTACTTGTATTTTAAGCCTACTACGTAGTTTAGGGAAGCATGCCTAAGTGTATTAATTGTCCTATCTGCTTAAACTGTTTATGTGAACTCTGTGCAGTATGTTAGGTTAGAATTACCTGTTCATTTTGATATTAATTGGTTTGAGTTGATTATCCTTGTGTTGTTGCTGCGTGTTTACATTGGGACTACGGGCGGTTCCCGATAGATCCCCCTTGTCTGTTTATTTAGGACTACGGATGTTGTATTCCGGTAGATCCCCCTGCACAATTATATGGAACTACGGGACTGCACCCGGTAGATTCCCCAGTACTGGTATTTACATTTGGGACTACGGATCGGGATTCCGGTAGATCCCCGCGCATTATGAGTTGGACTACGGGACGACACCCGGGAGATCCACTGGATATTTACATTTGGGGGCTACAGGACGATATCCTGGTAGATCCCCGGTTGCTATTGTGAGCACGTGATTTTTGCCCTAAGTGAATTATTCCCAAAAATTCAAACAAAATGATTCTTTTTATTATCTTTACAATTTTGTGAATTTTGTGTTATTTTCTGTTAATTGTTGCATTTTAGTTGTGCATGTTAATTCATATGAAAAGATGAAGAAATACCCTGGATATCTGCATTTAGGATTTAATCTCATATTTTTAGGACTAATTAGTAGATAAGTTGTCTTTTAGAAAGAAAAAAGAAAATAACAAAAATAATCTTTTTACATTTATAGTTTTAATGTGTCCTAGTTTGCATTTAAATTAGGAATTAGGGTAATTGGGATTTAAGTAATATAATTTTAGAGTTAATTTGGTTTATGGGTTTTTAATTTGTCATTTTAATAAAATTAGAAAAAATTAAAATACAAATGAAAACACAAAAGAAATAAAAGAAAGCAATGGAAAATAAGAGACATGAGGCTCTCTTAGTAATAGACCCATATTTGGGCTCATTATAATTAAAAACATTACCCAGCCCAAATCATTCTCCATACTCGGTCCAGCATCAGGCCGGGAGGCAATTGAAACGACGTAGTACCGTGGCCAAACTACGTCGTTTTGAGTTTAAAAAGTTAAAAGGAGATCTTGGCCTTCTATTTAAACCTAATCCTATGGTCGATATTAGTTCCCCAATTCCCTTAATTATGTCCGAGAACCCCTCATTAGTCAAAGACCAACCCTTTCTGTCTCTCATCTCCTCTGATTAACCTTAACGCCGCCCCTGTTCATCCCCATCTCCGGCAGCGGTGGAAGCTCGGATCGACGCCAAACTCATACCAGGCGACCACCGGACCTGGTTCAACCATACCCCTACCCCGTTCCCTAAAGTACTCAGCGGAATCCCTCCAATATCAAATCTAAGGTAGCCGGAACTGTTAAGCCTTCATTCGCTATCACTTGTCGTTGATTTTGGGCATGCCCTGAGTCGAAATTGGCTAATGGCTCTTGTCAAAGAGCCGTTAATTAATGTGAGTTTCGACTCATTTCGAATTTGTCGAAGTCCGGTCGAGAGGCTGTCATTCCAGCAGAGTATTTTCGAGTTCGAGTTGCCTTTGTTCCTGAAGACGATGAGTTTCAGTTGGTCTCCACTGGTATTCCGTTCTCCCTCTCTTTAAGTTCCATTGTCAGTTATAAATAGGTGCTCCTTTTCTGAAGTTTTTAGGAAATTTGTGGGTTATTAGTTTATCATTAGTTTGCATTTTTTCTCTAAAATTGTTCTACTCAAACAAAGAAAGAAAAGAAAACAGAAATAATTACGCGGCCACCTTTAGATTTCCGCAGTTTTGTTTGTTTTCTTTGTTTCGGATTGGGTTTGGGGATTTTTGGGCTCGTTCTTAGAATAGGAATCTTGTTTTAACTCTAATTAGGGTTTATGATATTCGAAAGTCTGCAAAGGGGGTTGGGTAAGAATGTTTGAGGTTTTGGTTTGTTCATGAGCTAGGAATAAGTTTTGGGCCCTCGACTCACTTTAGCCTGGCCCAACAACAGGTCTTAAACCCTGTTTGTTTGGTCTAGCATGACCTAGAGGCAGGTTGGTTTTGGAGGGGTAATATCAGGGAATTGGGGGGTGTTTGAGAGATTGAACATAGAGAATATTAGGGGAGGTCACATGTGAGGAGTGAGGAGGAATTTCAGGTGTTATCTGGGGAAGGATAGGAGGCTAATTTAGGGGGGGAAATGAATGAAGAGTGCTAGAAACTTCCATCCCCTTTCCTGCCTATAAAAGGCAGCACATTCTGCCTTCAAAAAAAAGAAAAAAAAACTTCCCCCCCCCCAAACCTCTCCGGCAGATCTGAAGTTTTAGATTTGAATTTCAAATGATTAGAAGTTTAAAGTTCTCTGTAGATTTTAATTCCTACTGAAAAATCCAAAAACAAGAGAAACCCAATAGAAAACCAAAAAAAATTACTATTGCATTAGGCTAATTTCCAGTTTTAGTGACTGATGGGCATTTCCTAGCTCAGTCTGTGTTAATTGAAGTCTTAGAGGTGTTTACTGGTTTGATTTCAAGTAGTTTCTGGTGTTATGCAAGCTATTCTGGTTATCTAGTTGCTGGAAGTTTCAGAAGTAGTTGTGGGTTCAAATTCAAGTCTAGGTTTGATTTCAAGCAAGTGTATTTGGTTCTTATTGGTTTTAATCATCTCTGACCGGCTCCTGGGTTGACTTAGTACTGATCCTGTTGCTGTGGTATGCTGTGTAAACTGCTGCTGATTTCCTCTTCTTCTTCTTACATTTCACATCTCCAGGTACACATCTCAACATCACTTCCATGTAGCTGTTGAAATAGAAATGAAAAGAGCATTTTCACGACCTCTGCTTCATGATATGAAGTTATATATATTAATTCATCTGTGTGTTGTATGATATGTTTAGTTTTTTTTTTTTTGGTTTGTAATGATGTGAACTTCGAACTGTATGACTGTTAGTGAATCTGTATTATTTCGCACAGCTTAGGATTGCTTCAGTTCCTGTGTTTAGCTAATGGTGTTGTGAATGGCTTAAATAGCATCAGATCTAGTTAAAAGTAGTTGTTTATTTAGTTTTGATTAGGTGTCATAGGATTCAGTTTGGACGAAATAGCGTTAGAACTTGTTTTTCTACAGTGTGAAAAGGACGTTTGATCATAATAGATGGAATATTAGCTAAGGCACAATTCACAGGTCTTCATCTTTACTATACCAATTCGGGGAGTTATCAATCAGGTCAACAACATAGCTGAATGAACCTTAATGAGTTTCAATGTTAACGATCTAGTGTATCAATTTGTTGGACAACCTTTGAATAAAATAAGTGGCATTACAGTTTGGTCAAATATCCGATCGGCCCAGTCGTCGATTTGAAGGATTGGTTGGGCTGTTCCAATTATTAGCAGCCCACAATTGGGCAGTTGTGTTCACTCACTTGGGTCCATTTTGGGGATCCAAACGTGGAAGCTTGTGACGTTATTAAGTCTGGGTCCAATTTGTTTAAAAGAGGCATTTCGCCTGAAACCATCTGTTCGTGTTACCTTGCACACTTAAAGCCTTTCGCTTGCACTACTTCATCTTAGTTAATTTTGGAACTTAATTGATTAGGACTTTTTTTAGAGACAAATAAAAGTAAAAAATCATGGTTTACTTTAAGATTGGCCTTTAAACAATAAACGAGACGAGCCTCGCCAAATAAATGCATAAATTGCGGGGCCCTCAATAAATGTTTGTGTTGAAATACTTAGACTTCGGGATGGGCCGTTTAGCGAATTTCACGGTCTTCCCCAAAGATAATAACGCGTTAGTCTCGTTAGGCGCGTATTTTAATAATATTACCTTCCAAAAAGTGGGTGCACATTTATGTGATCCAAATCCAAATCTTAACGAAGTCGAAATGTGTTAACAATCACGGGTGCACTGGTACGACGTGGTTTGAGATGCATTTTCACGACGTTGCAATCCTTATTAAAAATAAAAATAAAAGCGGTTGACTAATAAAAGCACATAAGCTAGAACATGTTTTGAAATCAGATAAAATCAAATACAATAGTTGAGCGACCGTGCTAGAACCACGGAACCCGGGAATGCCTAACACCTTCTTCCGGGTTAAGAGAATTCCTTACTCGGATTTCTAGTTCGCGGACTGTTAACAGAGTCATAATTTCCTTGGATCGGGATTCAACTGGTGACTTGGGACACCATTAATCTCCCAAGTGGCGACTCTGAATATTAATAATAAATCCCGTTCCGATTGTCCTTTAATTGGAAAAACTCCTTTACACCCTCACTGGTGTAGTAAAAATGAGGTGTGACAAGCCCGATTGCTCTTCCCCTGCCGGGAATAAAATATCGAATCTCTAAATCATGCACTGGATAAACCTCCCCTCAAGTCATTCGCTGCCCCGACATGTAGGCAAGCACCCTACCATCACATCAATACCGCGCGACAACCGTTCATAAGCATCATGGCAACTTGTGCCTAGCCTCAGAGCTCTCAGAAGTACAACTACTGAGCTGAAGCGATAGAATACCCTTCCACAAGGCGACGACAATAGTCAAATCAACTACACTGGGAGAAGCATCCCGTATCACCTCTGTAGTACCTTTAAAATTTCTCAATTCCTGATTTATAATAAGCACTCCACGTCGCATAAGATTGAATAGGAAGGAAATAAAGGCATAAGCCTCAAAGGAATCAAACCGCGCGATGGGAATCAAGAAGGGAAGTACTCCTAACAGCCCTGTAGCCTCCCGAAGATAAGTACAGACGTCTCCGCACCGATCCGCGAGACTCTACTAGACTTGCTCATGACTCGTGAGACCTAAGGGAACCTAGTGCTCTGATACCATGTTGTCATGATCCAAAATCTACTAAGGGTCGTGATGGCGCCGGACACCATTGTCAGGCAACCCAACACTAATTAGTTAATAACTTCTTGTTTTAGATATCTCTAAATTTACTTCTTTTATATATTTAAACAATAAAAAATAAGTTCCACAAAATAAATAATAATATCTTTAACAATTTCAAATACTGAGTAATCGCATAGACATCCCAGAACCCGGTGTCACGGGTGCATGAGCAATTACTAAGAGAATCGAATAAAGTACAATCACTGTCCAGAATATAAATTGGACAGAAGTAAATACAATATGCTGAAAGAGACTATACTGACCGCGGGTCGCCTCGAGAAATGCAGCTCACCTAGTCTTCGTATCATCCATGCTGCTATGCCCAGTAGGCCGCTAGAAATACCTGTACCTATGCAACAAAATGGACAGCAAGCGTAGCATGAGTACGAAAACAACTTGTACTCAGTAGGTATCCCGCCTAATCTCGAAGAAGTAGAGACGAGAGGTCGACTTCGACACTTACTAGTGGTCCAATAATGATAAATCGATAATGTAACAAATTGAGGATTTATACAAGTACGATTGTAATTCAATAAAGTGAAGCAAGTAAGCAATTCTTTCTTTTATAGGGAAAATCTCAAATCCCTTTTGATCATTTATACATTTATTCTCAAACTGGGAAGGAACAATATCTCTTCAATAGATTTCAAGGCAAGCAATACAAGCATGCGCAAATCATGCCGAGGACGTACGACCCGAATCAACAATATTTAAATTGTGCACTGCCAGAGGGTCGAATGGCACGAACGATAGATGCATCTATTACCCCTCTCGCGAATCGTACATGCGACGCGGTCAAATACAAATAACCAATCACCCTACTCGCGAATCATACATGCGACGCAGGTACACATAGAAACACACATTCAAACAGTCAATCAAGACTTCATCTAGGAAACAATTGTTCAAGGAGGTGTCCATTTCTCTTTTACAAGTCATGAAAATGAAGTTTAACTCTTTTAGAAAATCATTTGCTACTTCGATATGATTTGAGCAAATTAATCCATCAATAAAGTTACAATTATTACAAGCAAGCATGCTTTTAGGTCCTAGACTACCCGGACATAGGCATTCGATGCCAAAACATATCAAATCACGTCTGATTGACCTCAAGTTTTGCACCCAAGTCATATTTGACATTACGGACCTACTCCAACTTCCGGAATCGGATTACGACCCCGATAACAAAAAGTCAACTCTTGGTCAAACTTCTCAAAAACCTTCAAATCTCAATCTTTAGCCAAATGACTCCAAAATGATCCACGGACCTCCGAGTTCACTTCCGATTGCGCCCCCAACACCAGAATCACCATACAGAGCTATTCCCATACTCGGAATCCCAAACGGACATCGATAACACTGAAATGCACTTCAACCCAAACTTATGAAATTCTTCCAATAATGCTAACTTCTACAATATGTGCTGAAATGTTCTCGGGTCTTCCAAAGCCTAACCCAGACATATGCCCAAGTCCGAAATCATTATACGAACCTGCTGGAACCTTCGGATCCTGATTCCGAGGTCATTTACTCAAAAATCCAATCTTAGTCAATTCTTTCAACTTAAAGCTTCCGAAATGAGAATTCTCTTTCCAAATCAACTCTGAACTTCTCGGAATTCAATTCCAACCGTGCACACAAGTCATAATACCTGAAATGAAGCTGCTCATGGCCTCAAACTGCTGAACGACGCGCTAGAGCTCAAAACGACCGGTCGGGTCGTTACAAATCCATCAGCGCACAAACCCAACCGAATATTCCTTGGTTCATTAGCAAAATCTAGAAACACTCTATCAAAATGCTTCCATGCCTCTCCATCAGATGGATGACATTTTCATAGTGCCTCCTCATGTGTGGAGCGGAACTCATCGATGCATACAACCTTTTTAGCCTTGGTATAAGAGGTAAATAATGCATAGACTTAACTGCAACCTTACCCGCTAGCAAGCTGTTTAAAGCGAGACATTCCACAAAATTTACAGTTCTCTAAGTTTGCATCATCCTTATAATACAACATGCAACCTTTTTCACAACAACTAATTCTCTCTGAAGAAAGCCCTAACTTGGAAGCCAGTCTCTTTGCCTTATAGTAATTATCGGGTATGTCTAGGTTCGGATTAAGTTCTTTCATAAGCTCAATCATAGAGTCCATACCCGCTTGAGAAACACTGGCATCTGATTTAATACTTAGTAGTCTAGTCGCTACCGACAACTTAGAGTGCGACATGTCGTTGAAAAGTGGACAACTAGTAGACTCTAACTGTGAATAAAAATGATTTGCCTCTTCATTGGGAGCTTGATCAACATATTGTTGGTTGTCACTCTCATTGTACATTCCAAAAGCATTCATAACCATTTCATGTAATCTAGGATCTTGACTACTTTCACCAATATCAAAATTATGGTTATAAATATTACCATCACTACCCTCAGTCTCTCCATGACTAGTCCACACATAGTAATTATCCATAAAGCCCTTACTATATAGATCAGTCTTAACATCCTCTAGTTTCAACCATTTTCTGCACTTACATTTTGCACAAGGGCACCTAATCATCTCCTTAATTTGGCTAAATGACTTAGTATGATTAATAAACTCATCAACACCTTGTACAAATTCATTTCTTAAACCCCGCCGATTAGGAAGATTCATAGCGTACATCCACATACGATGTTCCATCTACATATACAAACAATAAATATATTATTCTTACTCATTTAATTTTATAACAATTACAACATAAGAATGTTGACAATGACACTACAATAAAAAGGGCTTCTGTAGATTTGACCTAGGCTGGGCAACTTATGCGAAATGCAATTTCTATTCTGACCCGGCCCATTCGAAAGGTTAACGAAAAGCATTAGTTATGTACTCTATTATTTCCTTTTTGAAACCATTAAAGCCACAGAAACAAAGCCCAAGAAATCCAACCACATATAAGTATTAACATCTTTTTCTCTAGAATTCACTCAAGAAATTGCAATATACATTGATTTAAGACACACCCTTTTGAAAAGAAAGAAATTCTAGTCACGAGAAGTATACTAGAAAGTTAGAAAGTGAAAAAGAAAATGGAGAAAAATGAAGAGATGGACGGTTCAAATATAATGAAGATAGTTGGAAATGAGGCAGTGTTTAGTAACATTGTAGATCATAAGTTTGAAGAACTGGACATAGACCAATAAGTAACTCCCTATTTTATGCATTATCCCAAACCAACTACATTTATTAACTCCTTGCATTAATTTATTTCTTCCATTGCCCAGGGAAGAGGATGTAATGTACATTGCACTTTGTAACCTCTTATAATAGAGAAAATAAGAGAATACGTACTTCTTCAACCCAACAACAATAATTACTGTATAACACCATAGGTACAAATAAAGAATAATGAACGAAATAAGACACTATGCCATAACGAATAAAAGTGAAAATCTTGTCTAAGGTAAACTATTTCATAAACCAAAACCTCCGCCTAAATAATTACAAGTGCGGCCATGCAATAGTGAGCAAAATCTAAACAGAAGGATTGACTACAAGAAGATGACACTACCCTAATTTTGAGATTTAGGGAAGAAATAATTCAAAAATGGAGAGAAAAAGAACTCACCGGATAAAGTTGCCTGAAGGTCACCGATGACCGCTTAGAACATCGGCGAGAGCGCTGAGTAGAGAGTTAGCCGCGTAAAATTTGGAGGGAGGTAGCGCTTCTTCGAGAGTTCGCCGGAGAAGGAAAAGCGTAAACAGGGAGCGCTTCTTCGAGAGTTAGTAGGGTTTTGTTCTTTTCCCAATTCTTTTGCCCGCCTTCTAATTACAAGCTAATGTAAAAAAAAAATTACTATTAATAATTAAAATAAATCATAAGCTAATGTAATTATTAATTTACAAGCTAATTACTACTAAGCCACTTTTATCCAGTTAAATATCAATTAATAGTTTAATCAATCACTAATATTACTTAAGGATATCACAAATGCACTTCTATTTAGTGAATTATCGTTTTATAAACTAATTAATGTGTAATATTACTTAAAAAACTGCTATACACTTCTACTTAGTAGAATTTTCAATGTAGAGGCTAATCAATCATTAATATTAGTTAAAGATATACTATTAATATACGTTTACTTAGTTTAATTGTCAATCTATCAATTAATTGTAGCTAATACACTATTATTTAGTGTGTGTGTGTGTGTGTGTATATATATATATATATATATATATACACACACACACACACTAATCAATTATTAATATTACTTAAGGATATCATTAATACACAACTACTTTTTGTAATTATCAATTTATATGCTAATCAATCACTAACATTTCTTACTGATATTACTAATACACTTCTACTTAGTGTAATTCTCAATGTATATGCTAATCAATCAGTAATAGTTCTTAAGAATAATATTAATACACTTCTACTTAATTAGTGTAATTATCAATACATAGTCTAATCAATCATTAATATTGCTTAAGGATATCACTAATACGCATCTACTTTCTGTAGTTATCAATTTATATGCTAATCGATCGCTAACATTTCTTATTGATATATTTCTAATATACTTCTGTTTAATGTGAGAACTAAGAATACTACTAATGCACTTCTACTTAATTAGTGTGTGTGTGTGCGTATGTGTGTGTGTGTGTATAAGCTAATTAATTAATCGCTAATGTTTCTTACTGATATTACTAATACACTTATGCTTAGTATAACTGTCAATGTATAAGCTAATCAATTAGTAATAGTTCTTAAAACTACTACTGATAAACTTTTACTTAATCAGTGTAATTATTAATAAATATGCTAATCAATCATTAATATTACTTAGGCATACCACTAATATGCATCTACTTTATGTAATTATCAATTTATAAGCTAATCAATCGCTAACATTTCTTACTGATATTACTAGTACACTTCTACTTAGTATAATTCTCAATGCATAAGCTAATCAATCAGTAATAATTCTTAAGATTATACTAATACACTTCTAATTAAGTAGTACAATTGTCAATGTATAGGCTAATGAATCACTAGCATTACTTCCTAATACCACTATCACTATTAAATTAAAGAAATTCAGATTTTATTGTAGCAGACTTTGTTTTTCAAATTTGTAAATAACCTTACTCGGTAACGGGAGTTTTTTATTTACAAAAAAAGGTTATGGGTTTGGGCGAGGTTGTAGCAACCTTTGTTTCTCAAAGCGATAAAAGTAGAAAATTTTAACTTTTTAAGGAAAAATTTAAAAAAATATGTACCTAGTTAAATTAAAGAATATTATGTATCTAAGAATAATATGTATGTAAAGAAGTGTAGATACTTACACTATACAAGAAAATAGTGCACAGAATTGATTATACGAGAAATAAGAATATAGCATTTTTCTAAATAAAGATAGATTCAGAAAAATTATGTAAAAATAATATCAAAGGAAACAAAATAATTTTGATTTTTGTTAAAAATATTTTTATATATTCCGATGATGGAATAGATGATCGTTTTATAATTTAAAATTGTAACTCATATATGATTCTGTGATAATAATATTTTTGGTAAAATTTGCTTTACCATATACACTTTTCATAATAAACGTGTAAAAAGTTTCATTTTTAAAAATGCCGCTAAAGTTTTTAGATATTAATTTTTATAAAAAGTTATTTCTAAATTGATATCTTTTACAATCACGCGAAGCTTGGTTAGTTCACTAGTATATATATAAATGCTGACTTGGTACCTTTCTTTGGCCAAGAAACTCAATTATTTTTATTTTTTTTTTACTCCCCCCCCCCCCTTACTTTCCCTACCTTATTTACTTTTAAATTTTAACTAAACGTAACTTTAATTAGCAACTAATNNNAGTCTTTAAATGCAACTATGACATTCCACCATAATTGTTTTTTATTACACATCAGAAGTAAATTTTGAAACTGAAAACGGTCGGGCACTTAATTAAGGAATCTGAACAGGTTCTTCATCATTAAACATAATGGATCAGTACACCATTATATATACAGACTCATCATTTACCTTCACTTTGTATCTGTTAGTGGATTTTATGGCTTTCCGTTTTCAATTCCATTGTTGGTTTGTTATTATGAAATTTACGTGCTTACATTTATTAGAATATCTGCGGTATCTATGTGATGACCCAAAAGGTCTCGCTTGTTTTTAAATTAAATTCTGCGTTTCGAGGCTTTAAAAATCTATTTTAGCATCACCTCGATTTGCGTGCGCGGTCCGGGCGCGTAGCCGGAAAGTCTATATGTGAAAATCTGTGAAAAATAATAAATTTTGACTATAAAATGAATTAATTTGACTTCGGTCACGTTTTGGGTAAACGGACCCGGACCCGTGATTTAACGGTTCCAGAGGGTCCGTAGGAAAATATGGGACTTGGGCGTATGTCCGGAATCGAATTCCGAGGTCCCAAGCCCGAGAAATAAATTTTTGAAAGAAATTGTTTTCTGAAAAATATAAAGGTTTTTGAAAGTGAAATGTTATGTGAAACCTGAGGTATCGGGCCCGTTTTATGGTTCCGGAGCCCGGTACAGGTTCAATATGATTTATATGTGTTGTCGGTAAAGTTTGGTAAGAAACGGGATCCATTTGACGTGATTCGGACCTTAAATGCAAAATTTGATGTTTAAAGAAGTTTTGAGAAATTTCATTGATTTTGAGATTTAATTCGTTATTTAAGAGGTTATTTTTGCGATTTGATCGCACAGATAAGTTCATATGTTTGAGTTAGTACGTATGTTTGGTTTGGAGCCCCGATGGCTCGGGTGAGTTTCGGATGTGTTTCGGAAGGTTTTGAACTCATAAAAAGTTGCAGGTTTTTACTGTTCAGTGCCCAGGGATTTTATTCTTCGCGTTCGCGTGGGCCCACGCGCAAATCTCCCAAGTGCCAAATTTCTTCTTCGCGAACGCGAAGCTAGTGACGCGAATGCGAGGCTAGAGTGGGGGCGGGAGGGAATTCCACCATTTTTCCTAAACTTCATCGTCTCCACACCTCTTGGGCGATTTTTGAAGAGGAACTTCACCATAGCTTCATAGGTATGTAATCCTAAGCTCGTTTTCTTCCATTTTTATTAATACCCACTAGATTTCTAGGCCTAAAACGTGAAATTAAGGGTAGAAAGTTAGGGATTTGGGTAAAGTTAGGGATTTTTGATTATTTCGGAATTTGACCTCGTTTTGGGATCGGATTTTAAAACAAATCATATATTCAGGCTCGTGGCTGAATGGGTGATCGGGTTTTGGTCAGAACCTCGTGTTTTGACCAAGCGGGCTCGGGGTCAATTTTTGACTTTTTGGGAAGAATGATTAGAAAGTTATAATTAAGCATTGGAATTGGATTGTTTAGTGCTTATTGATGTTATTAATTCGATTATGTCTAGATACAATTGATTTGGAGCCAAATTCAAAAGGAAAAGCGGTGTTTGAGGCTTGAGTTGGCCGTGGAAGTTCGAGGTAAGTGTTTGGTCTAACCTTAGCTTGAGAGATTAGGAGTCGTGTCTTATTTTCTACGTGTTAATTGTGGAGTACGACGTATAGGCATGGTGACGAGTATCTATACATCAGTGTCAAGCATGCCCGTGAGTCTTGTATCATAATTGTTATGACTCCGTTGTGGTTTATTGTGCCTCACATGTTACTATCATCATTGTTCCCTTGCCGGGATGTTTGTTTTGATATTATGGTTCCCTTGTCGGGATGTTGTTGAAATATTATTGTTCCCTTGCCGGGATGTTGTTATATTGCTTTCTTTGTGGTTGTTGTTGATTTGTAACTGTGAGCGGGTGGCACGCCTTCCACGAAATAAATGAAATGGGAGCGGGTGGCACGCCTGCCACGAGATAAATGAAATGGGAGCGGGTGGCATGCCTGCCACGAGATAAATGAAATGGGAGCGGGTGGCACGCCTGCCACGAGATACGTGAAATGGGAGCGGGTTGCACGCCTGCAACAAGATGAGAAATGAAAGTGAATTCTGTCTTTGTTTTCCTTATCCTTGTTACTAGTTGGATTTTAGTTCCTTTATAATTCTCTTGATATTCCCCGAAGCATGTTTTCCCCCTCCCATCTTTACTTGTTTATTTCTGTTTTACTTTCCGATGTATATTATATAACAGCACAGGTTTATTTGGTAGTCTGGTCCTAGCCTCGTCACTACTTCGCCGAGGTTAGGCTAGGAACTTACCAGCACATGGGGTCGGTTATGCTGATACTACACTCTGCACTCTTTTGTGCAGATCCCAGTGTTGTGGATTTCGGACCACAGTGAGGTTGCTGCTTCTGGTCCATCAGGCGACCCGAGGTAGTCCTGCAGGCGTCCGCAGGCCTTGGCGTCTCCCTCTAGCTATTATTCCTGTTTCTTTCTTGTATTTCCAGTGACAGTGTTGTATTATTTCTTTCAGACCTTTATTTCTAGTAATCTTAGACAGTCTATGAAGTTGTGACACTAATCTTGGGTAGTTTTGTCATGGAATGGTATTAGCAGTATTATTAAACATGAAATTTAAGTCTTCCGCTTGTTAAATTTTGTTGATTATTAACTGTTGGATTATAATTGTTAACGAATTTAAAAATGGATAAAGGTAATCTGTTCAGTAATTGGCTTGCCTAGCTCACACTAGTAGGCGCCATCACGACTCCCGAGGGTGGGAAATCCGAATCGTGACAAGTTAATATCAGAGCTCTAGGGTACACAGGTCTCACAATTCACAGACAAGATTAGTAGAGTCTGAGGGATCGGTACGGAGACGTCTGTATTTATCCCCAGAGGCTACAGAGTTAGGAAAAACTTCACATCTATTCTTTCATGTCGTGCGATTTTGTTCTCTCAATGCTAAATTGAAACCTCTACTCTTGTCCTTTCGCGAATGGTAAGGTCACGTACCGCTTCTTCAGCCGAACAGCAGCACAGACCGGTGATAGATCAGCTACGTCTTCGGAGGCTTTGTGGAGGTTGGATAGGTTTCACCAAGCTCTTCACTACTACTTTCAGCGGTGCATCTTCTAAGGATCTCCAGGATTATCTAGGCAGCTGTCATGAGGTTCTCAGGAACATGGGGATAGTGGAGACCAATGGGGTCGATTTTGCTACTTTTCGCTTGTCTGGATCCGCCAAGACTTGGTGGAGAGATTATTGCTTGGCTAGACCAGCCGGATCACCAGCTTTGACTTAGGAGCAGTTTACTCAGCTATTTCTGGAGAAGTTTCTCCCTATCACTCAAAGAGAGGTCTATCGGAGGCGGTTTGAGCGTCTCCAGCAGGGTTCTATAATTGTCACTCAGTATGAGACCAGATTCATCGACTTGGCTCGTCATGCTCTTGTCATACTTGCCACCGAGAGAGAGAGACAGAGGGTGAGGAGGTTCATTGAGGGGCTTATTCAGCCGATTCGACTTCAGATGGCTAGGGAGACTGTGAGTGCGATTACTTTTCAGGAGGCGGCCAATGTGGCCAGGAGGGTTGAGATGGTTCTATCGCAGGGAGGTGGTCATGGGTCGGACAAGAGGCCCCGTCATTCAGGTCGATTCAGTGGTACCTCGTCTGGAGGTAGGGATTCGTATGCTGTCACACCTCCTTTTTTACACACCTACCCCGAAGGATAAATGTATAAGGGAGTTTTTCCATTTAAAGTGACATTATTCGAAATGGGATTACTTATTTATTTCAGAGTCGCCACTTGGGATAGGATTGGCTTTTGGTGTCTCAAGTCACCGGTTTAACTTGAATCCCAAATCGAGGAAAATTTCGACTTCCGAGTTGGAGTCTGCGAACCAGAAATTCTGAATAAGGAATTCTGTTGACCCGAGGGAAGGTGTTAGGCACCCCCGGATCCCGTGCTTCTAGCACGGTCGCTTAAATTATTATAATTGGCTAAAGATCTGATTTTAATACATGTTTTCACTTATGTGCCTTTTAACTTTAAACCGCTTTTATTATTGTTTTTTAAGAGAATTGCAACGTTGTGAAAACGCGTCTCGAACCACGTCACATAAATGCACCCGCGGTTTTTGACACATTTCGACTTCGTTGGGATTTGAATTTGGGTCACATAAATGTGCACCCGAATTTAAGAAAGTAATATTATTAAATGCCGGGCCTAAAGCAGCTACGCGTTTTCAACTTTGCGAGGGCCATGGAAAATTCGCTAAATGGCGCGCCTCGATTTCTAAGGATATTAATTAAATGTGGGCCATGCATTTTTAGATTTTGTTTGGCACGACACACCTCGATTCCTTTCAATTCCAAGCTAACACAATTAAATGGGTTCATGCCGATAAAATCAATCAAATATCCCTTTTAATATGATCCAACACTCACATTTTATGAATAATCTTAGAACAAGTTAAATTGTAAACAGTTTATACAACCTTCACTTCTCTTTAACTTTTCCAATTCATTGAGTTCTAAATAAAAGAAAAATCTAAATGAAAAATGAAGATATCGTGCTGCCTTAAGAATTCTTTTTTTTTTAAAAAGTAAAAATACACAACTCCACTGCTCAGTCACTCTCGTTCTTTTAGCAAACAATCATCAAGAAAAAAAAAGTCATTAATCACACCATGGTGCATGAATAACACATATTTGCATGAATAGTCAAGCAAGAAAACTACAAAAAATATATATAAT
>NW_017671192.1:18655-26455 GCF_001879085.1 Nicotiana attenuata | reverse complement strand
TTCCGATCTTGGCCGGGAGATCCTCGGTGTTTTGGCCGGGATTTGGAAAGAAAAAGCTCCACGGTTTTTTGGCCGGGAGATCCTCGGTTTTTCGGCCGGGATTTGGAAAGAACAAGCTCCACGGTTTTTTGGCCGGGAGATCCTCGGTTTTTTGGCCGTGAGTTGGAAAGAAAAAGCTCCACGGTTGTTTGGCCGGGAGATCATCGGTTTTTGGGCCGGGATTTGGAAAGAAAAAGCTCCACGATTTTTTGGCCGGGAGATCCTCGGTTTTTCGGCCGGGATTTGGAAAGAAAAGGCTCCACGGTTTTTTGGCCGGGATTTGGAAAGAAAAAGCTCCACGGTTTTTGGCCGGGAGATCCTCGGTTTTTTGGCCGGGATTTGGAAAGAAAAGGCTCCTCGATTTTTTGGCCGGGAGATCCTCGGTTTTTTGGCCGGGATTTGGAAAGAAAAAGCTCCACGGTTTTTTGGCCGGGAGATCCTCGATTTTTGGCCGGGATTTGGAAAGAAAAAGCTCCACGGTTTTTGGCCGGGAGATCCTCGGTTTTTTGGCCGGGATTTGGAAAGAAAAAGCTCCTTGGTATTTTGGCCAGGAGTTCCTCGATTTTTTGGCCGGGATTTGGAAAGAAAAGGCTCCACGGTTTTTTGGCCGGGAGATCCTCGGGTTTTGGGCGGGATTTGGAAAGAAAAAGCTCCACAGTTTTTTGGCCGGGAGATCCTCAGTTTTTTGGCCGGGATTTGGAAAGAAAAAGCTCCATGGTTTTTTGTCCGGGAGATCCTCGGTGTTTTGGGCGGGATTTGGAAAGAAAAAGCTCCGCGGTTTTTTGGCCGGGAGATCCTCGGTTTTTTGGCCGGGATTTAGAAAGAAAAAGCTCTTATGCTACTATGATTTGTTTTTCTTTTGGGGTTTTCATTTTCATTTATTTTCTTCTTCTTCTTTTTCTCCTTCTTTTCTTTTTCTTTTTATTTTTCCTTTTTAGTTAGCAAAACGCATGAAAGAATTTTGGGAAAACATCCTTTTTTGGTCGTTTTCCTGCTGCAAAGCTGTTTCAGCGCTTACGCATTTCATTTCTTTTGGGCCGCACCTGCTTCTTGCATGGTTGCTTCGAATAGAACCTGTTTTCAACAAAGAACAATTTATTAGTTTGAAACGGTGGTTGGTTTTGTGGCCTTGATCATCCCAATTGCTTGATCCCGGCCCCATTTCCGTTGAGAGCTTTGCTGCTCGCTGGCCTTGAGGGTGAATCTCTTTTCAAACTGACAGGGTTCGGCCTTAGGACTTCATGATGACTCGCCCATGTGGGCTCTAGCCTTTCACTTTATTCTGCCCTTGGGACCTTTGCCTTTGACTTCCTTTCTTTTCCAATGTTCTTGCTTCGAAAGCATCAACCACTATGGTCAGTCGAGATTGGCCTGACGCACTCGCTGAGGCTGGGTATTTCTTCGACTCTGACCAGGCCGAGCCCTGTGAAACCGGTCCTGCCACCTTTTCTTTGTACTAGTTACGGAATCAGAGTTAAACCGAAAGGGATTCAAAGAGAAGTATGCAGAAAGGCAATCAGATGAGTTTAAAGAGAAGCATCCCTTTCGGGGAAAAGAAGGACTTATCTGGGGTGTGCATGCTGGCTTCAAATGATCATGACATGCTTCTTGGACTGGACGCCCGACCCACACAAACTTTCCAGCTTCTTGTGAACCCATTGGTCCGTATTTCAAAACCAGGGAACCTTGCAAGGACTCTTTTAGTGATGAGGTGTCTTCTTTTCGGCCAACAGCGCCCTTTGCGGGTTTTCGCCAATCGACCTCTCTCATTTCTCTTTTCACCGTCGTCTGATAATGCTCTTTGCGAGTTTTCACTAAACGGACTCTCTCATTTTAGTTTCTCTACTCACCATCGCCTTATGGTGCCCGAAAGTTTTCACCGATAAGACTCTCTCATTTTATTTCTCTCAATTTGCATTGTGTCAGATTCCAATAATAACATTTTCCACTTCCCTGCCTTTGCCAATTGATCGGAAGGGCTTGGACAAGGTTTTGGGGTAAAAAGGATTTTGGGCGGAACTACAACTTTGGAACCATTTCGGCGGATTCATGGCCGAACCATTATATCATCTGCCCCAGTTTCATTTCTTGGGGAAATTGGTATTTTTGTTTTGGTGTGACTGAATCCCAGAGAGAGGCTGCCTACGTACCCTTTCAGGATCAAGTGAAACGTAGTTCAGACAAATGAGTTTTGTTTTTGTTTTTGCTTTTGTTTTGGTTTTTGTTTTCTTTTTGTTTTCTTTTTCTTTTTCTTTTCTTTTGCTCTTTTTCTTTCTTTTTTTTGTTTTTCTTTTCTTTTCTTTTTTTTTCTTTTCTTTTCTTTTTCTTTTCTTTTCTTTTCCTCTTCTTTTCCGCTGGTACTTCCGGGTTCCAAAGAGGGTGATCAAAGAAGAGTAACCGGCTCAAAGGGTTTACAAAGGATTGATAGTGTTTGGGTAGCGGGAAGGAAAGCCTTCGTCATTTCAATTGCACAAAAGCCATCGCCGCATGAGGATTAGACGTAGTACCTTTTTATTGCATCTGCTATTTCAGGATCATTTCTTTCGATGTCTCCCAAATATCATGCTCCTCTTAGCAGTATCCTTCTGATGATGTAAGGACCTTTCCAATTAGGAGCAAATTTTCCTTTTGCTTCCTGGTGATGAGGGAGACTGCGTCTTAACACCAGTTGCCCTATTTCAAGATTCCTGGGCCGCACTTTCTTGTTGTAAGAATGGGCCATTCTTTGTTGGTACGACTGCCCGGATATTCCCTGAGTACAACACACTCTCTTGTTGTAATGTGCGAACCAATTTTCCTTCGGTTATTCCAATTCTTTGTTTTATTTCCTCAAAGTTACCTTCTTTGCATTCCGACTCTTGATTCATGATTCGAAATCTGACAGCGTTTTGGGGTCTAGGCATGAAGTCCGCAAGCATGTCATGTTATTTAAAGCTGCATTATTAGAACTAAAGAGAAGAAAATGAAGGAGAAAAATAGCAAAATCAGAAAGAAAAATGAACGAAGAAGTTTTGATTTAATTTTTTTTTTTTTGAATTTTGAAAATAACAGGGTTCACATTCGGGAATTTAAAGACAAGAAACTACAGGAAACATCCGAGTTACACCCTGAAATAACTCGAGATGCAGAAAAAGTGGCAGGGCTAGTTTACTGGGACTCCCGCCTGATCAGGAATGGCGTAGCCTTCCAGTTCTGGAGTTTAGCATCTGGTCCCATGTAGAGCACCTCAGCGGCGCTAGTACCTTCCCCCGGCTGAACCATGTGGATGCCCTCCTCTGCATTTGAATATTTCTCAACATGGAGGTTTTCTAGCAGCTCTCCCAAGATTCCTTTTCCCTTGTATGTGACCCCCGTCTGCTGATAATTCCATGGTATCACAGTAGGGTTGGTTATCGGCTTCTGTGGTACGCGTCCAATAACCACTGGCTCATTCAGCAGAGACGGCTTAATTGTCCCCCGTACCACATAGGCTTGCTTGGGTACGTACATTTGTGTTCCTTGTTTCAAATCAGCTTTCTTTTCTGGTTCTGTCTCAGTGATTTTGCTCTTCTCTTGCTTCGGGTCCACCTCAGGCTTTCTTTCTGCGTCGGCAATAGCAATTATAGCTTTTAAGGCTGGATCGAATTCTCTGTCCTCACAAATCATCCCGATTACTGGCCCGTTGTTGTGAGCGAGCAGCGGGTTATTGGTCACATTTGGGACATCCTCATTCCTCAACACAATTTTCCCTTGCTCTATTAAATTCTCCACCGCTTGTTTCAGAGTCCAACAGTCATTTGTATGATGTCCCTCTGCCCCTGAATGGTATGCACACCTGACACCAGCTCTGCAGGCAGGCGATGCCGGGTTTTGTCTGTTCTGAGGAACCGGCTGCAGTAGACCCATTTGGACAAGTTTCGGGAATAGACTGGAGTAAGATTCACCAATTGGGGTAAAGTTTGGTCTCCTAGGTGGTTCCCGAGGTCGGAAGTTATCTTGTGGAGGCCGGGGATTATAGTGGTTTTGGTGAGGAGGCTGGTTTCTTTGGAATGGAGGTTGATTTCTGTTGGCTTGTGGCTGCGGTCGGGCGAAAGGTTGAGCATTCATGACCGCATAAGGTGGGGAAGCATAAGCCATATCAGGATGAGGATAGTAGTGTTGAGGGGTTCTTCCAGAGAACACAGGTCTCGGAGCCCAATATCTTATTCCCCCTGATGCTATCATAACCGTTTCTTCTTTCATTTTACCCTTGGCCATTCCTCCAGACCTGCCTTGGATGGCTTGGGAGGTTGCTCTTATGGCCGATTGACTCAAAATCCTGCCCGTTTTCAAACAATTCTCTACCATTTCGCCAATTTTAATTGCCTCTGCAAAAGGCTTGCCCATGGCCGACATCATATTCTGAAAGTAATCTGCTTCCTGGGCCTGAAGGAAGACGGTGACCATTTCTACTTCATCCATGGGAGGTTTCACCCTTGATGCCTGTTCGCGCCACTTAATAGCATATTCTCTGAAACTTTCTGAGGGTTTCTTCTTCAAATTGGCCAAAGAGTTCCTGTCTGGTGCGATGTCAATGTTGTACTGAAATTGCCTTACAAAGTCTCTGGCTAGATCATCCCAAATGTGCCATCGTGAGACATCCTGGTCCATATACCATTCTGAGGCAATGCCTACTAAGCTTTCTCCGAAATAAGCCATCAACAACTCTTCTTTTCCGCCGGCCCCGCGCAGCTGGTTGCAATATCTTTTGAGGTGGGCAATAGGATCGCCATGCCCGTCATACTTTTCGAACTTTGGCGTTTTAAATCCCATGGGCAGGTGCACATGAGGGAACATGCACAAATCAGTATAAGAAATACTTTTCTGCCCGCTTAAGCCTTGCATATTCTTCAAGCTCTGCTCAAGGCTCCTCATTCTTTTCGCCATCTCATCTTGTTCAGGAGCTTTAGGAGTTTTATCTTGCCCCGGTGTAAGCTCAAATGGTGGTGGCTGAGAGTAATTATATGTGGGATATTGAGGAGGATCCATTGGAAAGACAGGGTTTTGGAAAGTAAAAGCTGAGGGATTAAAGGCGGGCCTTGGCAGTGAGGGTTGTGTTGTAGCAGAGCATGGTGGAGTAGTGAAGATGTTAGGAGCTACTCCTGCCGGGAACACCTGGGGGCGGACCTCAGAAGGTGTTCCGACGAAGTGAGCGGTCATGGTAGGCTGTCCCAAAGGAGTATGAGGGTGGCTGATGGGGATATCGGAGGTACCCCCAGATCTAGGGAATAGTTCAGGAAATCTAGGGATGGCGCTTGGAGGCTCCCTTCCATTGGTCCAGGCGTCCAACATTTCCATGAGTCGGAGACGTAGTATCCGGTTCTCTTCAGCTGTGCCAGACTCAGATGTCGGGATCCCCGAGATGGGGCTGTCCTCAGAGATGGGAACTGCGGGCAGAGGCATTTCTGTAGACATTTCCACACTTCCTTTCGATCTGGTAAAGTATTGATGCGATGCCAGCTTACCACAACCAACCACCGTTTCTAAAAGCTAAGCTAGAATTGAAGCAACACACGGTTAGTTTGAGACAAGTTACAGATAGGTAATCGCACATTGGGGTGTGATGCACCTATATAGTTAAACAGATGTCTACATGTTTGCACTGGTTGCATGCGTCATCCCGGCTTTTCTTTTCTATTTTCTCTTCTTTTGATTTCCACTCTTTGTTTTTCTTGCTTTTCTTTCTCTTTTTGTTTTTCTCTCATTTTTCCTTTCCCTCTGTTTTTCACTTTCTGCTTTTCCTTTTGCCATGGTCTTTCTCTCGATTCCTTATTTTCTCTTTTTGCATTTCTTTTCCTCTCTTGCTTTTCATCTATTTCCTTCCCAGTATCATGACCCCGCATGAATCAGACCAAGCGTAGTTCTTGCAAATAAGGTAAATAAACTAACTCTTTTTTTGAATTTTTTGAAAGAAATGCTTTTGATTTTTCTTTTTATTTTTTGAAAGAAAGACTTCTAAAAAAAAATCCTTTTCTTTTTATTGGAACTTTGGAAATTTTAGAAGTAGAAAGAAATATTTTTGTTTGAATTTTCATTTATTTTCTCTTTTTCTAACACGAAAGAAAAATATAACTTTTTTTTATTTTGAAAGTTGCCTCTTAATTTTCGGAAGAGGGACTTTTACGAAAATGTTTTGGATTTTTGAGCAAAAATATTTTTCGGACTCAATTTTTCAAAATTTGTATTTTTTTATTTTTTATTATGAAAGAAAGACATATAAGGAGTATTTTAATGATTTATTTTGACCTAAAAAGGAAAAAGTGGCTATATTTCCAAAATTTCCTTTATTTAGAAAAAAAAACAAGGACTTGGTTTTGCAGATAGGGCCTTTTAGCACTTCTGGGAGGAAGATTTTAAGGCTGTGCCCGCAAACCATTCAAACATGACTCAGGGTGGCTGTTCTTGCAAAAACAGCCTTCCGGCGCCCTTTTGGGGACATTCGGCTTATTTTAAACAAGAATGGCATCACCTGACTTATTTTGTGACAAAATTAAAATTTTGGTATTTTTGGCTATTTTTGCAAAAGGGTGGTTGGACCCGATAAGGGTTGCCTACGTATCTCACATCCGGTGAGAATCAAACCAGCGTAGTTCGGGCAGATTGAGAATGGAGTAAACTAACTCTTTTTTTTTTCTTTTTATAAAACTTAGACCATGAAGCTTTAAGGCAAAAGAAAAAATATTTTTGATTTTTTTTTCCTAATTTTTTTTTCTTTTGGAATTTTCTAAAAAAAATGCTTTTAAAGAAGAAAGGAATTTTGTTTTGGATTTTTGATTTTGATTTTATTTTTGAAATAAAAACTTCTGAAAATTCCTTTTGTTTGATTTGAACTATGGGAATTTCAAAAGTAAAAATAAAATATTTTGTTTGAATTTTCATTTGTTTTCTCTTTTTCTAAGGAAAATAAAGAAAATATTTTTGGATTTTGGATGTAACCTCTTAATTTTCGAAAGGGGAACTTCTTTAAGAAAAATATTTTGAATTTATGAGCTTTTATTTATTTATAAAAGTACTTCTAAGGAAAAGCAAAAATATTTTTGGACTTCAAAATTTTTTTTTCAAAATTTTTATTGACATTTACAAAAAAAGACTTCTAAAAAAAATAATAAGAGTATTTTTTGATTTTTGTTTCTGATTTTTTTTTGGATTTTTGGAAAAATACTTCAAAATGAAGGAAACCTGTATTTTGGATTTTGATTTTTATTGAAATTTTTTTTTTTGCATGAACATTAGAAAAAAGGAAACCATTTTTGAGTTTAAAAAACTTTTTTTTTTTGAATTTTCTAAGGAAAGATTTCTAAAGAAAGAACTGAAAGAAAATATTTTTGGATTTTTTTGAAAATTGGGGTCGGAACCGATGAAGTTTGCCTATGTATCTCACATCCGGTGAGAATCAGACCCGCATAGTTCGGTCAGATTTGCCTAAAACAAAACTGTTTTGAACAACAATTTTCTTCCTATTTTTCAAGCATTTCGGTACTATTTTGGCATTGGTTTTTTCACAACAAAAGGTTTATCCTCACTAAGTCTTAACACTGCTGTTTTTCCTCAATTTTCTCATTATATACAGGCCGGTCAACATGCAAAGCCGAGCAAATAAATGCGCAAGTAGCACGTAAGATGCATCGGAATGGTCAATTCATTTCAGATCACCTGTCCTAGACGGACCCAACCCCTGTGTTGAGTCCCCTAAGTCAAATGCACGTGATGCAAATAAGTGTTCCTACTAGGGATCCGGCATGA
>NW_017671192.1:3573-16276 GCF_001879085.1 Nicotiana attenuata | reverse complement strand
TTTGTGATAAAATAAAGTAAAGAAATCAAAAATAGTTGAAATAGCTATATTAAGCCTAAATTAAATATTTACGTGCTAAAATATAAAAAATCTTGGGGAGGGTCAAAAATCACATGTCTACATATGGTAGAGGCCATCCTCCTAGGTCTTTTCAGTCGGCACTTCAGGTTTCTCACGGTGCTTGAGGTGGCCGTGGTCCTCAGATGCAACATTCTGATCAGCAGTCCTACAATGCACCACCAGCTCCTATCAGTGCACCGCCGCTTCAGAGTTTTCAGGGTCGTCAGCCCCAACAGCTTTTACTTGTGGCGACACAAGGCACATTGCTAGGTATTGCCCTCGAGCACCGAGTAGCTCTCAGCATCAGGGTTCCCGTGCCATGGTACAGGCACCCAGTGTTCCACAGCCCGCCCAGCCAGCTAGGGGTGGAGGTAGAGGTTGAGGTAGAGGTCCTAGAGATGGAGCTCAGGCCGCTAGAGGTGGAGGCCAGCCAGCAGCAGGCCGTCCCAAAGATGTAGTTCAGGGTGGTGGGGCCCAGCCCCGATGTTATACTCTTCCAGCCAGGCCCGAGGCTGAGGCTTCTGATGCAGTTATTATAGGTACCGTTCTGGTTTGTGATAGAGATGCTTCGGTGTTATTTGATCCAGGGTCTACATACTCGTATGTATCATCTTATTTTGCACCGTACCTGGTCATGCCTAGTGATTCTTTGAGTGTTCCTGTTTATGTGTCTTCACCGGTGGGTGATTCCATTGTGGTAGATCGATTCCATCGTTCATGTATAGTTGTGATTGGAGGTCTTGAGACTCGTGTAGATTTGCTTCTTCTGGATATGGTTGATTTCGATGTCATATTGGGGATGGACTGGTTATCACCTTATTACGCTATCTTGGACTGTCATGCCAAGACTGTGACCTTAGCCCTACCGGGTTTACCTCGTTTGGAGTGGAGAGGGACTCCTGGTCATTCTACCCGCAGTGTTATCTCTTATATGAAGGCTCGACGTATGGTCGAGAAGGGGTGTTTGGCCTATTTGGCCAATGTTCGTGATTCTAGTGCTGAGGTTCCTCCTATTGAGTCTATGCCCATTGTCCATGAGTTTCCGGAGGTATTCCCTTCAGACCTGCCGGGTATGCTACCCGACAAGGATATTGACTTTTGCATTGATTTAGCTCCGGGAACTCAGCCCATTTCTATCCCGTCGTATCGTATGGCCCCGTCTGAGTTGAAATAGTTGAAGGAGCAGTTGCAAGACTTGCTCGAGAAGGGTTTCATTAGACCCAGCGTTTCGCCTTGGGGTGCGTCGGTGTTGTTTGTTAAGAAGAAGGATGGATTGATGAGGATGTGTATTGATTACCGGCATTTGAATAAGGTTACAATCAAGAATAAGTATCCGCTGCCGAGGATTGATGATTTGTTCGATTAGCTTCAGGCTGCCAAGGTATTTTCAAAGATTTACTTGAGATCTGGCTACCATCAGTTGAGGATTAGGGCATCCGATATCCCTAAGACAGCTTTCCGCACTCGGTACGGGCATTATGAGTTCTTGGTAATGTCGTTCGGGGTGACAAATGCCCCAGCAGCTTTTATGGACTTGATGAACCGAGTGTTCAGGCCTTACTTGGATTCGTTCGTGATAGCATTCATTGATGATATTTTGATATATTCCCGCACCCGGGAGGAGCACGAGCAGCATCTTAGAGTGGTTCTTCAGACTCTGAGGGACAGTCAGTTGTACGCCAAATTTTCAAAGTGTGAGTTCTAGTTGAGTTCAGCTGCATTCCTGGGTCATGTGGTGTCAGCAGAGGGTATTCAGGTTGATCCGAAGATGATTGAGGCAGTCAAGAACTGGCCTAGACCAGCATCAGCTACAGAGATTCGGAATTTCTTGGGATTGGCAGGCTACTAACGTCGGTTCGTGGAGGGGTTCTCAACTATCGCAGCCTCGATGACCAGGTTGACCTAGAAGGGTGCCTAGTTAAGATGGTCAGACGAGTGTGAGGTGAGCTTTCAGAGGCTCAAGACAGCTCTGACTACGGCACCAGTGTTGGTTTTGCCACAGGTTCAGGGCCATATACAGTTTATCGTGATGCATCTTGTATTGGGCTTGGTGCGGTGTTGATGCAGGATGGCAAGGTCATTGCTTATGCTTCGCGCCGGTTGAAGATTCATGAAAAGAACTATCCGGTCCATGATTTGGAGTTAGCAGCCATTGTTCATGCGCTAAAGATTTGGAGGCATTATCTGTATGGCGTGGCATGTGAAGTGTTCACGGACCACAAGAGTTTGCAGTATCTATTCAAACAGAAGGAGTTAAATTTGAGGCAGAGAAGGTGGCTGGAGCTATTTAAAGATTATGATGTCACCATCTTATATCACCCGGGAAAGGCCAATGTGGTGGCCGATGCTTTGAGTAGGAAGTCAGCCAGTATGGGCAGTCTGGCATATATTCCGGTCGGTGAGAGACCGCTTGCTTTGGATGTTCAGGCTTTGGCCAATCCGTCCATGAGGTTGGATGTTCTGAGCCCAGTCGTATGTTAGCTTGCACAGTCGCTCGTTCTTCATTATTGGAGCGTATCCGAGATCGGCAGTATGATGATCCCCATTTGTGTGTCCTTAGAGACACGGTGCAACACGGAGGTGCCAAGCAGGTTACCTTAGGTGATGATGGAGTTTTGAGATTGCAGGGTCGAGTTTGTGTGCCTAATGTGGATGGTTTTCGAGAGTTGATTTTAGAGGAAGCCCATAGCTCCCGGTACTCTATTCATCCTGGCGCCATAAGATGTATCAGGATTTGCGACAGCATTATTGGTGGAGAAGAATGAAGAAGGATAGCGTTGCATATGTGGCTCGGTGTTTGAATTGCCAGCAGGCTAAGTACGAGCATCAGAGGCCCGGTGGTTCATTTCAGAAGATTGTGATACCTGAGTGGAAGTGGGAGCGTATCACTATGGACTTCATTACTGGACTCCCACAGACTCAGAAGAAGTTCGATGCAGTGTGGGTTATTGTTGATAGGCTGACCAAGTCAGTGCATTTCATTCCTATGGCAGTCTCATATTCTTCCGTGAGGTTAGCTGAGATCTATATCTGGGAGATTGTTCGCCTTCATGGTATGCCCGTGTCAATCATTTCGGACCGAGGTACGCAGTTTACCTCGTATTTCTGGAGAGAAGTTCAGCGAGAGTTGGGCACACGGGTTGAGTTGAGCACATCGTTTCATCCTCAGACGGACGGGCAATCCGAGCAGACTATTCAGATTTTGGAGGATATGCTCCGAGCTTGCGTCATTGACTTTGGAGGCTCATGGGATCAGTTTTTGCCTTTAGCAGAGTTTGCCTACAACAACAGCTACCAGTCGAGTATCCAGATGGCTCCCTATGAGGCTTTATATGGTTGACGGTGTCGGTCTCCGGTTGGATGGTTTGAGCCGGGAGAGGCTCGGTTGTTGGGTACGGATCTGGTTCAGGATGCCTTGGACAAGGTCAGGATTATTCAGGATAGGCTTCGTACAGCTCAGTCCAGGCAAAAGAGCTATGGCGACCGCAAGGTTCGTGATTTGGCATTCATGGTCGGTGAGCGGGTATTGCTTCGAGTGTCGCCTATGAAGGGCATGATGAGATTTGGGAAGAAGGGCAAGCTTAGCCCTAGGTTCATTGGCCCGTTTGAGATTCTTGATCGAGTGGGAGAGGTGGCTTATAGACTTGCATTGCCGCTGAGCTTGTCAGCCGTGCATCCAGTATTTCATGTGTCCATGCTTCGGAAGTATCGCGGCGATCCATCCCACGTGTTAGATTTCAGCACTGTCCAGTTGGACAAGAACTTGTCTTATGAGGAGGAGTCGGTAGCTATTCTAGATCGGCAGGTTCGTCAGTTGAGATCGAAGAGTTTTCCTTCTTTTCGTGTTCAGTGGAGAGGTCAACCTGCTGAGGCATCGACCTGGGAGTCTGAGTCCGATATGCGGAGCCGTTATCCCCATCTTTTCCCCGACTCAGGTACTTCCTTCTTCAGTCCTTCAAGGACGAACAGTTGTTTTAGCGGTGGAGGATGTGATGACCCAAAAGGTCAACACTTGTTTTTAAACTAAATTTTGCATTTCGAGGCCTTAAAAACGTCTTTAGCATCACCTCGATTTGCGTACGCAGTCCGGGCACGTAGCCGGAAAGCATATATGTGAAAATCTGTGAAAAATGATAAATTTAGACTATAAAATGAATTAATATGACTTCGGTCAACGTTTTGGGTAAACGGACCCGGACCCGTGATTTGAAGGTCCCGGAGGGTCCGTAGGAAAATATGGTACTTGGGCGTATGCCCGGAATCGAATTTCGAGGTCCCAATCCCGAGAAATGAATTTTTGAAAGAAATTGTTTTCTGAAAAATATAAAGGTTTTTGAAAGTGAAATGTTATGTGAAACCTGAGGTATCGGGCCCGTATTATAGTTCCGGAGCCCGGTACAGGTTCAATATGATTTATATGTGTTGTGGGTAAAGTTTGGTAAGAAACGGGATCTATTTGATGTGATTCGGACCTTAAATGCAAAATTTGATGATTAAAGAAGCTTTGAGAAATTTCATTGATTTTGAGGTTTAATTCGTTATTTAAGAGGTTATTTTGGGGATTTGATTGCACGGATAAGTTCATATGATGTTTTTGAGTTAGTACGTATGTTTAGTTTGGAGCCCCGAGGGCTCGGGTGAGTTTCGGATGTGTTTCGGAAGGTTTTTAACTAATAAAAAGTTGCAGGTTTTTGCTGTTCAGTGCCCAGGGATTTTATTCTTCGCGTTCGCGTGGGCCCACGCGCGAACGCGTAAGGCAAATCTCCCAGGTGCCAAATTTCTTCTTCGCGAACGCGAAGCTGGTGATGCGAACGCGAGGCTAGAGGGGGGGGGGGATACCCTTCGCGAACGCGATCAACCACTCGCGAACGAGTAAGGTTAAAGGCCTAGGGGAGGGGTTCACATTTTACCCTACGCGAACGCAACCACCTGGACGCGAACGCGAAGGCTCGAGGAGTTAGTGCTCCGCGAACACGAGCCCACTTCTGCGAACGCGAAGGTCTCTCAGGCCTAGCTCATCGCGAACGCATAGACCAAATTCGCCCAGTTATTTTTAAGTTCAAAAAACAGAATGTATTACGGGAATTCCACCATTTTTTCATAAACTTCATCTTCTCCACACCTCTTGGGCAATTTTTGAAGAGGAACTTCACCATAGCTTCATAGGTATGTAATCCTAAGCTCGTTATCTTCCATTTTTATCAACACCCACTAGATTTCTAGGCCTAAAACATGAAATTAAGGGTAGAAAATTAGGGATTTGGGTAGAGTTAGGGCTTTTTGATTATTTGGGAATTTGACCTCGTTTTGGGGTCGGATTTCAAAACAAATTATATATTCGGGCTCATGGGTGAATGGGTGATCGGGTTTTGGTCTGAACCTCGTGTTTTGACCAAGCGGGCTCGGGGTCGATTTTTGACTTTTTGGGAAGAATGATTAGAAAGTTATAAGTAAGCATGGGAATTGGATTGTTTAGCGTTTATTGATGTTATTAAGTCTATTATGTCTAGATACAATTGATTTGGAGCCAAATTCAAAAGGAAAAGCGGTGTATGAGGCTTGAGTTGGCCGTGGAAGTTCGAGGTAAGTGTTTGGTCTAACATTAGTTTGAGGGATTAGGAGTCGTGTCTTATTTGCTACGTGTTAATAGTGGAGTACGACGTATAGGCATGGTGACGAGTATCTAAACGTCGGTGTCAAGCATGCCCGTGAGTCTTGTATCATAATTGTTATGACTCCGTTGTGGTTTATTGTGCCTCACATGTTACTATCATCATTGTTTCCTTGCCGGGATGTTTGTTTTGATATTATTGTTCCCTTGTCGAGATGTTGTTGAAATATTATTGTTCCCTTGCTGGGATGTTGGTATATTGCTCTTGTTCCCTTGCCGGGATTCTTTGTGGTTGTTGTTGATTTGTAAATGGGAGCGGGTGGCACGCCTACCACGAGATAAATGAAATGGGAGCAGGTGGCACGCCTGCCACGAGATAAATGAAATGGGAGCGGGTGGCACGCCTGCCACGAGATACGTGAAATGGGAGCGGATTGCACACCTGCAACAAGATGAGAAATGAAAGTGAATTCTGTCTTTGTTTTCCTTATCCTTGTTAGTAGTTGGATTTTGATTCCTTTATAATTCTCTTGATATTCTGTTTTACCTGATATTTCCCGAAGCATGTTTTCCCCCTCCCATCTTTACATGTTTATTTCTGTTTTACTTTCCGATGTATATTATATAACTGCACAGGTTTATTTGGTAGTCTGGTCCTAGCCTCGACTACTTCGCTGAGGTTAGGCTAGGCACTTACCAGCACATGGGGTCGGTTGTGCTGATACTACACTCTGCACTCTTTTGTGCAGATCCCAGTGTTGTGGATTTCGGACCGCAGTGAGGTTGCTGCTTCTGGTCCATCAGGTGACCCGAGGTAGTCCTGCAGGCGTCCACAGGCGTTGACGTCTCCCTCTAGCTATTATTCCTGTTTCTTTCTTGTATTTCCATAGATAGTGTTGTATTATTTCTTTCAAACCTTTATTTGTAGTAATCTTAGACAGTCTGTGAAGTTGTGACACCAATCTTGGGTAGTTTTGTCATGGAATGGTATTAGCAGTATTATTAAACTTAAAATTTAAGTCTTCTGCTTGTTAAATTTTGTTTATTATTAACTGTTGGATCATAACTGTTAATGAATTTAAAAATGGATAAAGGTAATCTGTTCAGTAATTGGCTTGCCTAGCTCACACTAGTAGGCGCCATCACTGTTGATACCCAATTTTTCCCTAAATATTTTTAATAAGCAAAATACTTTCAAAATAGCATACGTATGCATATATAGGTATGCCCAAGTGTTTTATTTTTTTTCCTTAATTTTTAAAGATTTATAAAATTAATTTATTGCCCTATCTTATCCGGAAAAACCCAATAATTATTCCCAAAGTTACCATTTTGGTGGTTCATTTATTGGACTCTCATATTTATGCTAAAATATAGCTAATGTAATTTTTGCATATTTTTACAAATTTATTTAGTATTTTTAAAACTAAATCGCATACAATTGCAATATTAGCCCCTTTTAGATTTAATTACGTTTATGTCTATAAAAATTAGGTCCAATATTTTTAATCTGATAATTATGTATTATTAATCATTTTAGTACGCTTAATTTATTTCCGGAAATTATTTTACTTTTTTTTATAAAATAAATAAGGGAAAAGTGGCTATTTAAGATATAGCCCAATTGTGTTTTAATTGTAGCCTGAATTGAGCCCCTATTTTAAACCCAATTACCCAGCCCAAATCCCAGTCATACCCGACCCACGACCCAATTAAAACAACCCGCCCGGATTCCCATTTAGTCCCAGCTGTTGATCGCTCAGATCAACGACTCACATTAACTTTTTCCTTTTTAATCTCGACCAACCCCCTAACCGTATCATTTTCTCACCCCCAGCTGCCTCTGAATCCCCTTCTCCCTATTCTCTCTCAACTCTTTCTCAAACCCTAGCTGCCGCCCTCAACTACCACCCTAAAATCGCCTAAATCAATGGTTTCCAAAGCCATTGGAAGCCTGTATCTACCTCCTATGGCTTCTACATGCCCGATTATCATGGTTTCAAGGCTAGATCTTGGAAAAGTCTGGTCCAAACCTTGGTTGATTTCAGTTCTATGGCTGTCTCCGGTCATCTTTGAACTTGCTCCGGCCAGCCATGGCTATTCAAGCCTGACCTTTGACTTCTCCTGCTTAGATCGATGATTTGCCAAGCCTTTCTCACCATCTGGGGTTCTTCTGAAACCCTAACCTTTAAGGTTCTTCCGATTTCTTTTAGGTTTGTTTTAGATCTGTGTTTGCTCTAAACTTCTGAACGTTTTTCTCAAGGTTTCTTTCAAACTCTACCTTCTAAACCCCTTTACCTTTTCCCGATTTTGATTTTTGTTAAGTTATTTCGAAGCCTTCTTTGATTTTCAACACGTTCTGTTGTGTTTCCTTATGTCGTTCTTTACTTGAGTTTGCATGTTAAGGGCCTTAACCTTTTTGAGATTTCTGATCTATTTTTGTTAGTATTTGTCTTATTTACTTATTTTTCATCTCTAGACTCATTTGATGGTGAAAACCCTAAAATCTTGGGGTTCGTTCGAGTTCAGAGAATATTTGTTGTGTGATTTACTTGTTCATCATCTCTGAATTTGATTGGTTTCAAAACCCTAATTTCTTTGTGCCTATTCGAGCTTCTGAAAACTGCTTCATCTATTTGAAGTTGCTCGACTGGATTCAAAATCCTTTTGTTTCAACTTCTGCTTCTCTATGTGATTTGGTTTTTTGCAATCATTGAAACTAGACTATACTTATCAGAAGGGCCTTTTACTTGACCCTTTGCATGTTTTTGATACCCTTTTTCTCTATTACTAAGTTGACTTATGTGACTACCATGTTTCACTATCTACTGACTTTGTGACTATTATTGCATGATGCTTCTCTTTGTCATAAGTTCAACCTCGCATGACTAATGTTTATGCACTCTTTTATATGCTAAATTTCCCTCTAAAATGACCTCCAATTGTGGACTGATTTCAAACCACTCGTTATGTAATTCTGATTGCACTCGTGTGTTAAGTAATTGATTCTTTCCTTGTTTTACTGATTTCCTTGTTTTTGGATTGATTTGAAGACTTCCCTTTAGACTTTTGATTCTCCTGTTCTTAGCTTGGTTTATTTGTCTATTCATGGGAACCCATATTATTCCCTCCAAATCAGTAGTTTCGAATCCCTGACTCCTTGACTTACTATGTGCTGATTGTCCCCATATTCTACAAATTTATTGTGTTTCTTACCTTATTTGGTTAACCGAGTATTTCAAAGATTCTTCATTTGTTATTCCCTTAATTAAACCTATATGTACTTACCCCTAATTGTCTATTCTACACATGATGCTCTACTTGATTTCTTTCTTTAAATGTTTTCTGCCCATTACCGTTTAATTTTAACTCCTTAATTAAAGGAAGTCTTTGATACTGATTTGATTTTTAATTAGTACATAGTTCCACAATTTCTTCACTTGCACTCTCTCTTAGACATAAGTTCTGCTCCCCTCTTGTGAGCCTTGCCTTGGGACCCATGAGCTCCCCCTGAACTTGGACACTTGCGGGCTGGCACTTCCACACTGCACTTGTCCCTATTCTGGTGACACAATTTGGGTGTGAGCACTGCCCGGAGTCCCATTGAGGCTCTTAGGGAACTCTGACACACTCAAATTGGAGAAAGGCTTTGGATCAATGGTCTTTGAGTTGGTCTATCTCATAACTCAGAGAGGAAGTCAAGAATCAGGCTTCCCCTGGTTGTACTTTTCTGATGTACTTTTCTGATGTAATTTATCATTCTGGTTTGTAATAAGTTGTAATAAACATTTGGGGCTGGCTAGTGAAAAAAGGGTGGGAAACTATGCATGCAGGGGTAGATATCATGCCAATAGGGTGTTTTAACTTCTGCATATTCAAGCTTCACCTAGAAACCATGCCTATAGGGTGTTTTAACTTCTGCATATTCAAACTTCACCTAGAAACCATGCCTATAGGGTATTTTAACTTCTGCATATTCAAACTTCACCTAGAAACCATGCCTATAGGGTGGTTTAACTTCTGCATATTCAAACTTCACCTAGAAACCATGCCTATAGGAATATTTTAATTATGCATGATTCAAACTGTATTTAGATACTATGTCTATAAGGTTTAAAACAAGTTTCTGCACTTAGACACCATGTCTATAGGGTTTCTGCAATTAGATACCACGTCTAAAATCAGTAATGCATAGAAATCATGCCTATAGGGATCCTCGAGCAATTCTGACTCGTTTTCATTCACAGTCAATAAAAGTAGATGCTATCACCTGCAGAACCTGTAACCAATTTATTTAATTATTGTACGTTCTGAATCCTTTTTAATAATCTAAGTCCCTCAGTTTATCAAGTATGCATATAGGACTTCAAACAATTCATTTCGAGCCTTACTATCTCATCACCTTCTAATTCAGTAGATATCATGCCTATAGGACCCTGTCTAAACACTTAGGCAAGCCTTAGAGTAATAACTGTAAACTAGATCTGTTTCTATTAATCATTACAACCAGCGGGCAGGCCTGATTCGGACTTCTTATCTGAGTTATGTAATAAACCAATCTGCCTCAATTTTTTTATACTCCCTCGTCTTTGGTATTTTTAATCATACCTAAAAAGTATGTGCAAGTCATGCTAATTATATGCTTTCTTTGTTTAAGGAGGTATATATGAGCCTTTGTTTGTTTATATGCTTTCCCCCAAAACTGTGCAATATGTGTTTTGTATGTCTTCTTAGAGTTTTTACCTTTGAAACTTCAAATAAGCCTAATATCCCTCCTTTTTAGGATTAGTAGTCCTAAGTGCCTCCGGGACTGATAGAAGTGGGACGGGTAATATCATGCAATAAGTAATCGAGACCAATCCGCGCTTTAATACCTTAACGGGGTGGGAAGGGTAGATATGGATATGATGACCACGCGATAATGTCACGTGTAGCCCCTCATTGAGGAGTGATTACCAGACATTGTGTGGGGTGATCCATATTTTTAATAAACCTAGGACCCCTTCCCTTTATGCTTTGTTCTCTTTTAACATCGTATTTCCTTATTTTAAAATCAGCTCTTTTAATTATTCTTCCAAACTTTGTTTACTTTGAAACCATTATGTGTTGAAATCCCCTCTTATTTGAGCCTTATCTGCCTACATGTTAATTGTACCTCAATTCACAATAATTATCTGGTCGAGAACCACACTAGTGGATTCTGGGGGGTGCCTAACACCTTCCCCTTAGAATAATTTCAAGCCCTTACCCTATCTCTGGTTATTCAAATCAAACTCTTTTGGTGTCCACCCTAATCATTAGGTGGCGACTCTTCACAAATGCAAACCCAGTTCCCAAAAGGAATGAGTTGTCCCTCCAAATGTCTGAAACTCGTTTTCGCGAGAAAAAGGGGGCGCGACAGCATGGCGACTCCGCTGGGGATAATTAGGCTTTTACCATTTCAGACTATTATAGTGAATCTATGCTCCTTTATGTGCAAATTATTTGTCTAATTCCTTTAAGCATTCAATTCCCTTTTCAATTGCAAAACTGACTTGTCTCTTGTTTCTTTCCTTTACTGCTTTTCTTTACTACTGCTTTAAATTATGAAAACTGTTGTATTTACTGCTTTCTTAAACGTGCAAATACGTGACAACATGCCTTTGATTGTTGCATAATCATGCTCAACATCATATTCCACTCGTGCCAAACAAATACCATAGCAACGCTTATAATGAGTGGTTGCGCTCTTCCAATATTATCACCCCCTATATCCGGAAAAGGCATATTTGCGGTAAAACCAGTCGATCAATGGTGTAGTCGACGGTTCCGTGCCTTTCCCCTTTGAGTTGTCCGCTCAAGGGTACCAGTCTAAAATCCCATAGAAACCTTACTCTGTTTAAATTGCGCATGCATCATGGTCAAACCTAGCCAGGTCAGTTATGTTGTCCACATAATGATCTTTTAAGATAGCCTTGTCCAAAAGTCCCTGCCAGCTTATACCAAATATTCTAAACAGGCATTTTATGCCAACAACAACAATACTAAAAAGCAACAAAATATAAAGATCAATAGAACTAAAACAGTAAGCTAACAAAACTAAGTTAACGTTTATTACAAGCTCATTCAAAAACTAGTTCTATTGTCTAGTTCAAAGTATATAAAGTACTCAAGGAGTGTTCTTTTAGCATCCTCGTTCAAAAGTTGGATTGCCTCGGCCGACTCGTTAGGTGGCTGACTGCGTATGAATTTCCCCACATCAGCTGTGAAGCGAACCTATAAGAAAAATTATATTGAATTAATATTTCAAAATTTATATAAAAGTAAATCAAAATACTTAATGAAAAGTAAAAAACTTACATGTATAGTCGAGGCTCGACCCTCGACCCACCTTTCTGAATTAGTCTCTTTCTTCTTCTTTACAATACGAGTTTCATTGAATAGCTCATCGTGCTTCATTGGCATCATTAAGCTGTCCGGTGGCTTTGGTGATTATCCTCGTGGTACTATTACTCGGGATGAACTTGGATACAGAGAATAACATGGATACAGTAGCTGACAGGGTGTGTCTTTTGATCAATTGATGTTCTCATTAGCGACAATGATGTTGAGACTGCAATGGCATGTGTTTCAACTAGTGATGGTATAGGCAGGAATTTTAACATTTCCTAAGTAGATAAAAGAAAGATTATAGAGGAATTCTCTACTTCATTTTCCAAGAAGAAAAGAAGTTTAATTGAGAGTGACAAGGGTGATGGTGATGGAATATTTTCCATCGGTCATGGTAGTTCCCATAAAACGGGGATCATAAGACTCTATGATGACAAAGATTAAGAGTCTTATGATCCCCGTTTTATGGGAACTGCCATGACCGACGGAAAACATTCCATCACCATCAACCTTGTCACTCCCAATTAAACTCCTTTTCCTCTTGGAAATTGAAGTATAGAATTCCTCTATTACCTCTTCTTTTATCTACTTAGGAAATGTTAAACTCCTACCTACACCATAACTATTTGAAACACATGTTCTTTCCTTCTCATCATCGTTGTC